>NC_083229.1:74423510-74478203 GCF_032191835.1 Heteronotia binoei | reverse complement strand
AACATGGCGGTGCTAGCCCCTTGAGAGGTCCTCTTGACTACCACCAGGGGAAGGGCCTTTTCCATGTTGGCCCCCACCCTGGTAGAATTTCACTGAAGCTGCGGAAAGTCATAGCTTTGCAGGATGGACCATCAGTAGGTATCTGAATGATGGCAGTCGACCGATGCTGTACAATTTTCACTGGCTACCAATCGAGTACTGGATCCATTTCAGAGTACTAGTATTGATATTTAAAGCCTTACGCAGTCTGGGACCAACATACTTGTGGGACCGCCTCTCCCCCTATGAGCCCCGGAGATTGTTACGATCAGCAAATCAACATCTTATGACCATCCCCTGGCCCAAAGGACGTCTGGCTTGCCTCGACCAGGGCCCTGACCCTGACCTGGTGGAATCAGCTCCCAATGGAGATTCGGGCCCTGCCGGATTTACTACCATTCCGTAGGGCCTGCAAAACAGAGTTTTTCCGCCAGGCTTTTGGCTGAAGCAAGCGGGCGTCCTTACCTCACTGCTGACATCATCGAGCACAGTGGTCCCCAACCTTTTTGGTTCCAGGGACTGGCCCCAGGGCTGGCCTGCTGACCATGGCCCCAATTCATCCTCCCCCCACCCCCCATGGCATTTCTTCCTCCCTTTTGTTCCCCGCGCAGCCTCGCCGCCCCCCCCCATGCAGCCTCGCTGCTTCCTCCTCCCATTTTCTTCCCCCTGTTTCCTCCTCCCTCCTTTGCCCTCCCGTGTAGCCTCAACCCCCCCCCCCCCATTTTCACCATTTTAAGACCGGGGAAGGGGCTGTGAAGTGCCTCCCAGGTCGACCCCCCCCCCCGCCGATCAGCTGATGGACTGGAAAACCACCACCGCCGCAGCAAGCGACACTGTCCTTGCCTCCTTCCCTTCCCTTTCCCGGCCTTAAAATGGTGAAAACGGGGAAGAGGAGGTGTCGCGCCGGGGTGGGATGGGGTGGATGGCGAGCCCGGGGTTTGGGAACCCCTGATCTAGAAGACCTCCCCGCACTGACCAGCTACTTTGACTGCTAGACATCTTTGATACCTAAGATATCTATATTGTAAACTATAAGACGTGCTATACCGTCCATGCTGCATAATTTGATTGTTTGTTAATTAAACATAAGAACATAAGAGAAGCCATGTTGGATCAGACCAATGGCCCATTCAGTCCAATGCTCTGTGTCACATAAGAACATAAGAGAAGCCATGTTGCATCAGGCCAATGGCTCATCTAGTCCAACACTCTGTACACACAGTGGCCAAAAACCCCAAGTGCCATCAGGAGGTCCATCAGTGGGGCCAGGATGCTAGAAGTCCTCCCACTGTGCCCCCCCCAAGCACCAAGAATACAAAGCATCATTGCCCCAGACATAAGAACATAAGAGAAGCCATATTGGATCAGGCCAATGGCCCGTTCAGTCCACCACTCTGTGTCACACAGTGGCAAAAAACCCCCAGGTGCCATCAGGAGATCCACTATCGGGCTAGAAGCCCTCCTAATGTGCCCCCCCCCAGCATCCCTCCCCCCCAAGTCCACAAGACTTCCCCTAACCTCTCTACTTTACCTGAGAAATCACTATTCACATATGTGTTGGGTATGTACGGGGCCCTCCAGTTTGTGGATACAAGTGATAGAAATTACATCATATGGATTGGCAAAACAAATTCCTTAAAACCCAGAGTCATTATTGTTGAAATCTCCCTGATTTTTCTAGAGACCAACAACTAATTCCTTTACACGTAACCACTGCTGCCAGATTGGTTTTCGCTAGGTATTGGAAACCATCTAATGTGCCTGATCTTCAGGACTGATTAGGGATTTTAGGTTAGCAGGCACTCCTTTCCATCTTAGGCCACACACTCCTGATGTAGCCAATCCTCCAAGAGCTTACAAGGCTCTTTTTACAAGGCCTACTGTAAGATCATAGAGGATTGGCTACATCAGGGGTGTGTGGCCTAATATGCAAAGGAGTTCCTGCTGGTGTGGGGAGAAAGCCCTGACTAAAGTAAAGGAGATATTTGTTCTAGTGAGTTTGATTGCTTAACAAAAAATCAGATAGTTTAGATTGTTTATGAGATAAAAAAAGGTAAAGGTAATCCCCTGTGCAAGCACCAGTCATTTCTGACTCTGGGGTGATGTTGCTTTCATAATGTTTTCACGGCAGACTTTTAACGGGATGGTTTGCCATTGCCTTCCCCAGTCATCTACTCTTCCCCCACCCCCAGCAAGCTGGGTACTCATTTCACTGACCTCGGAAGGATGGAAGGCTGAGTCAACCTTGACCTGGCGATTTGAACCCAGCTTCCACTGGGATCGAACTCAGGTCGTGAGCAGAGCTTAGAAGAAGAAGAAGATATTTGATTTATATTCCACCCTCCACTCCGAAGAGTCTCAGAGCAGCTCACAATCTCCTTTATCTTCCTCTCCACAACAGACACCCTGTGAGGTAGATGAAGATATTGGATTTATATCCCGCCCTCCACTCCGAAGAGTCTCAGAGCGGCTCACAATCTCCTTTACCTTCCTCCCCCACAACAGACACCCTGTGAGGTGGGTGGGGCTGGAGGGGGCTCTCACAGCAGCTGCCCTTTCAAGGACAATTCTGCAAGAGCTCTGGCTGACCCAAGACCATTCCAGCAGCTGCAAGTGGAGGAGTGGGGAATCAAACCAGTTCTCCCAGATAAGAGAGCTCTGGCTGACCCAAGACCATTCCAGCAGGTGCAAGTGGAGGAGTGGGGAATCAAACCCGGTTCTCCCAGATAAGAGAGCTCTGGCTGACCCAAGACCATTCCGGCAGGTGCAAGTGGAGGAGTGGGGAATCAAACCGGTTCTCCCAGATAAGAGAGCTATGGCTGACCCAAGACCATTCCGGCAGGTGCAAGTGGAGGAGTGGGGAATCAAACCCGGTTCTCCCAGATAAGAGAGCTATGGCTGACCCAAGGCCATTCCAGCAGCTGCAAGTGGAGGAGTGGGGAATCAAACCCAGTTCTCCCAGATAAGAGAGCTCTGGCTGACCCAAGACCATTCCGGCAGGTGCAAGTGGAGGAGTGGGGAATCAAACCCGGTTCTCCCAGATAAGAGAGCTATGGCTGACCCAAGACCATTCCGGCAGCTGCAAGTGGAGGAGTGGGGAATCAAACCCGGTTCTCCCAGATAAGAGTCTGCACACTTCACCACTACACCAAACTGGTAGGCTCAGGTTAGTACCTGGCTGGGCAACAGCCAGGGGTGGAATTCTAGCAGGAGCTCTGCATAGTGGGCCACACACCCCTGATTTAGCCAATCCTCCAAGAGCTTACAAAAACGAGCATTGAGAAGGAAGGAAGGAAGGAAGGAAGGAAGGAAGGAAGGAAGGAAGGAAGGAAGGAAGGAAGGAAGGAAGGAAGGAAGGAAGGAAGGGGTGGAAAGAAAGCAACTTTAACTTTAAATGCATTCTCCAAGTCACCAGCCGTCTTGGCTGGTTGAAGAAGATGATATTGGATTTATATCCCGCCCTCCACTCTGAAGAGTCTCAGAGTGGCTCACAATCTCCTTTACCTTCCTCCCCCACAACAGACACCCTGTGAGGTGGGTGGGGCTGGAGAGGGCTCTCCCAGCAGCTGCCCTTTCAAGGACAACCTCTGCCAGAGCTATGGCTGACCCAAGGCCATTCCAGCAGGTGCAAGTGGAGGAGTGGGGAATCAAACCCGGTTCTCCCAGATAAGAGTCCACACACTTAACCACTACACCAAACTGGCTCTCCCTTCCATCCTTCCGAGGTCGGTCAAAGGAGTACCCTGCTTGCTGGGGGGAAAGCGTAGAGGACTGGGAAGGCAAGGGCAAACCACCCTGTAAAAAAGTCTGCCGTGAAAACGTCGTGAGAGCAATGTCACCCCAGAGTTGGAAACGACTGGTGCTTGCACAGGGGACCTTTCCTTTCCGACTAATAGGTGGAGAAACCAGATTCCCCCCCGCCCCCCTGGGGCAAGGGGAGAGCTTTTAAGTGAAATTAGTCTTCCAAAATGAGTCACCAGGCTGTTGCTTCCACTCCTCTCGTCTCCCGTTTTAGATCTTCGAGAAAGGTGGGAGATAGGAGAAGGACCAGGAGTCTCCGAAGGCAGTCCCAAAACATCTTACGACTCCACTTCTAAGAGAGTTGAAATGATCGTGTCAAAAGCACATTGCAGCACATACAGTTTGGAGTCCATTTCCTCCCAGGAATTGAGATTATACTTCTCCCTTCCATGCCATTTAACTCAGTTATGCACTTATATATTGCAGGGCTCAGAGATAATATTTTTCTTGGGTTGAACTGGAGGTGCCCTTAACATCAATCAGTGGATTACATTTCAGAATCTGTGCAAGTTCGAAGAGCTGCATGATGCCCTGTCATGGGCATGGCTTTGGAAGGGAACAAGCCAAGAGCAATGACTCATACAGAGACACAACAGGCCTCCTCTGTGTCTGAGTACAACTCAGTTGAGGATCGGCTCTGCAAGGCACATTTTGAGGAGTGCCAGTTTGGTGCCGTGGTAAAGTGTGTAGACTCTTACCAGGGGGAACCGAGTTTGATGCCCCATTCCTTCACTTGCAGCTGCTGGAATGGCCTTGGGTTAGCCATAGCTCTTGCAGGAGTTGTCCTTGAAAAGGCAACTCCTGTGAGAGCTCTCTCACCCTCCCTCCCATCTCACAGGGTGTCTGTTGCGGGGGAAGAAGTTAAAGGTGATTGTGAGCCACTCTGAAACTCTGATTCAGAGAGAAGAGTGGGATATAAATCTGCAGTCTTCCTTTTTGAATTGAATTTTCATTACTGTTTACTCTGGGCTTTAGTCCTGGGGAACCACATATGGAGTACTTTGAGTGGATAACTGAAATTAAAATAAAGGTTGCTTTTGCTGTGGACAAGTATATCCAGTCTGCCTCTTCATCAAGAATAGAATCAAAGAGTTGGAAGGAACCTCCAGGGTCATCTGGTCCAACCCCCTGCACAATGCAGGAAACTCACAAAGACCTCCCCCTAAATTCACAGGATCTTCATTGCTGTCAGATGGCCATCTAGCCTCTGTTTAAAAACCTCCAAGGAAGGAGAGCCCATCACCTCCCAAGGAGGAAGCCTGTTCTAACGGTCAGAAAGTTCTTCCTAATGTTGACCCGGAAACTCTTTTGATTTAATTTCAACCCACTGGTTCTGCTCCTACCTTCCGGGGCCACAGAAAACAATTCCACACCATCCTCTAGGGGCGTTCAAGGCAAGGGAGAAGCAGAGGTGGTTGGCTGTTGCCTTCCTCTGCAGAGTCTTCCTTGGTGGTCTCCCACCCAAGACTTATGTTGACCCCAGCAAGGGGCTTTCAAGGCAAGGGAGAAGCAGAGGGGGTTGGCCATTGTCTTCCTCTGCAGAGTCTTCCTTGGTGGTCTCCCATCCAAGACTTATGGTGACCCCAGCAAGGGGTGTTCAAGGCAAGGGAGAAGCAGAGGGGGTTGGCCATTGTCTTCCTCTGCAGAGTCTTCCTTGGTGGTCTCCCATCCAAGACTTATGGTGACCCCAGCAAGGGGCTTTCAAGGCAAGTGAGAAGCAGAGGTGGATGGCCATTGCCTTCCTCTGCAGAGTCTTCCTTGGTGGTCTCCCATCCAAGAATTGTGGTGACCCCAGCAAGGGGCTTTCAAGGCAAGTGAGAAGCAGAGGTGGTTGGACACTGCCTTCCTCTGCAGAGCCTTCCTTGGTGGTCTCCCATCCAAGACTTGTGGTGACCCCAGCAAGGGACTTTCAAGGCAAGTGAAAAGCAGAGGTGGCTTGCCGTTGCCTTCCTCTGCAGAGCTATGTAATGAAATATAGCTAAACATGCAGCGCTAATATAAAAATACACTATATTTTAATTTTTTTGGGTGGGGGGGGGGTGGGGGAAGCAAACCTATTACATTATGGATGAGCACTCTTTCTGGATTCTGAATATTATGGATTGAACCTAAGCAGATCCATGGGCATATGAAATGACGAGTGGCCCATGTTGCATCTCAAGAATATTTATTCTTTTTTTCTCCATGAGTGAACATCTCTGTGTAAATAAGATCCACACAGTATTTGGGTACGTTCACACACGCTAAATAACACACTTTGGAACTGGATTTTTACTATGTAAGAACAGCAAAATCCCCTTGCAAACAGTTGCCATGTGAAAACACCCTTTGACAATAAAAAATTTAGAGTTCTATTCTGTATATGATGAGTTCTAAACAGATGTGTAACTTATAGAGTGCTCAGTTTAGATTAGCCAGTTTGGTGTAGTGGTTAAGCGCGCAGACTCTTATCTGGGAGAACCGGGTTTGATTCCCCACTCCTCCACTTGCACCTGCTGGAATGGCCTTGGGTCAGCCAGAGCTCTCGCAGAGTTGTCCTTGAAAGGGCAGCCGCCCGCTGTCAGAGCTCTCTCAGCCCCACCCACCTCACAGGGTGTCTCTCGTGGGGGAAGGAGATAAAGGAGATTGTAAGCCACTCTGGGTCTCTGATTCAGAGGGAAGGGCAGGGTATAAATCTGCAATTCTACTTCTTCTTACTACTGAGGAAGGCTTTTTTTTTTTTGCCTAAATGCATTTCATTCTTGTATTTGCACACATTTTGTACCTTTTACCTGTCTTTATATAGTCTTACATGTGGCTTAATATTGGGTATAGGTACTAAAGAACATAAGAGAACATAAGAGAAGCCATGTTGAATCAGGCCGATGGCCCATCCAGTCCAACACTCTGTGTCACAGAAGAACCTAAGAGAAGCCATGTTGGATCAGGCCAATGGCCCACCCAGCCCAACACTCTGTGTCACACATAAGAACCTAAGAGAAACCATGTTGAATCAGGCCGATGGCCCATCCAGTCCAACACTCTGTGTCACACAGAAGAACATAACAGAAGCCATGTTGGATCTGACCAATGGTCCCTCCAGTCCAACACTCTGTGTCACAGAAGAACCTAAGAGAAGCCATGTTGGATCAGGCCAATGGCCCACCCAGCCCAACACTCTGTGTCACACATAAGAACCTAAGAGAAACCATGTTGAATCAGGCCGATGGCCCATCCAGTCCAACACTCTGTGTCACACAGAAGAACATAACAGAAGCCATGTTGGATCAGACCAATGGTCCCTCCAGTCCAACACTCTGTGTCACAGAAGAACCTAAGAGAAGCCATGTTGGATCAGGCCAATGGCCCATCCAGTCCAACACTGTGTCACACATAAGAACATAAGGGAAGCCATGTTGGATCAGGCCAGTGGCCCATCCAGTCCAACACTCTGTGTCACACAGAAGAACATAACAGAAGCCATGTTGGATCAGACCAATGGCCCATCCAGTCCAACACTCTGTGTCACACAGTGGCAAAAAGAAAACCAAATGCCACCAAGAGATCCACCAGTGGGGCTCCCCTAAGCACCAAGAATACAGACCATCACCCAGAAAGAGACTTCCATCTATCCCTTGTGGCCAATAGCCACTGATGGACCTCTGCTTCATATGCTTATCCGATCCCCTCTTGAAGCTATGCTGGTCACCACCACGGCTTCCTGTGGCAGTGAATTCCATGACAATTAGAATTTAAGAAGCTGGTAGGATTCAGACCACATTCTGGTGATGCCGGGCGTGTGTGTCGTATGCAAATGAGTTGTGCTGTTGAGCTCAGGCACATCTTTTTCTATGAAATTCCCCTTGCGTCCTATATAGTTCTATACAGAACCTTCGATCTGTGTTCTTTTATTATTGTCTTAATATTTCTGACGTATCCAGTTTGGTGTAGGAGATCCAGTTTGGTGTAGTGGTTAAGTGCGTGGACTCTTATCTGGGAGAACCGGGTTTGATTCCCCACTCCTCCACTTGCACCTGCTGGAATGGCCTTGGGTCAGCCAGAGCTCTTATCTGGGAGAACCGGGTTTGATTCCCCCCCTCCTCCACTTGCACCTGCTGGAATGGCCTTGGGTCAGCCAGACCTCTTATCTGGGAGAACCGGGTTTGATTCCCCACTCCTCCACTTGCACCTGCTGGCATGGCCTTGGGTCAGCCAGAGCTCTTATCTGGGAGAACCGGGTTTGATTCCCCCCTCCTCCACTTGCACCTGCTGGAATGGCCTTGGGTCAGCCAGACCTCTTATCTGGGAGAACCGGGTTTGATTCCCTGCTCCTCCACTTGCACCTGCTGGAATGGCCTTGGGTCAGCCATAGCTCTGGCAGAGGTTGTCCTTGAAAGGGCAGTTGCTGTGAGACCCCTGTCCAGCCCCACCCACCTCACAGGGTGTCTGTTGTGGGGGAAGGAGATAAAGGAGATTGTGAGCCGCTCTGAGACTCTTTGGAGTGGAGGGCGGGATATAAATCCAATATCTTCATCTTCTTCTTCTTCTTAGAAATACAATACCTAGTTCTATGAGCACTGCATCTGTAGCAAAATTTATCCTTGTTTTTGCCCCTACCTCCTTGGTTACCCTACCCTGCCTTGGATACCGCCGGCTTGTTGAGAATCACATGCTGCCGATGACGGTTTTGGAGACGGGTGATGTCTGGGCTTAAGTCATTTTAACGTAATTTTAATTGGCATTTTTTTCCCCATAGACTCCAGCGCACTTCAGAAAAATACTTACAGAGAATTAGCTTTCTTTTGCTCTTCCTGTGCGGTGATGCCCATCGTGGGCTCTGCAATCTCGGGAGAGGAATGCAGCGTCTCCAGGAATTTATTTTTACATTGGAATCGCTAAAGGTGAGCTTCGTCTTGACGCCTACACACGGACAGATGCGCGCACGCACACACACACTTACCGGGAGGGGAAAAGCAAACTGGAGAAGGAGTTTCTAATTTGTCCAAGCGAAAAGCTTGAAAATTGCCACCTACCAGGAGGAGTGTAGTTTTTTCAGTCTCTCCTAAAGAGCGGATGGGAGCAAGGCCTGTCATTTGCCATGGCGGCTGGGGTTCCCACTTTAGAGTGCCCATGTGGGCGTTGATGCAGAATGTTAAAATGTCATAGGTGGGGAAGAGTTCTGGATAAGACATAAGGAGGAGACGGGGAAACTTGAGGATAGGAACACACGAAGCTGCCTTCTACTGAATCAGACCACTGGTCCAACAAGGTCGGTACTGGTGTAGTGGTGAAGTGCGCGGACTCTTATCCGGGAGAACCGGGTCTGATTCCCCACTCCTCGCAGCTGCTGGAATGGCCTTGGTTCACAAAGAGTTGGCCTTGAAAAGGCAGCTTCTGGGAGAGCTCTCTCAGCCCCACCCACCCCACAGGGTGTTTGTTGTGGGGGAAGAAGACAGTGGAGATTGTACGTCTCTCTGAGACTCTGATTCAGAGAGAAGGGCAGAGGTATAAATCTGCCATCTTCTGCTCGTCCTCGTTTGCTCAGATTGGCAATGGCTCTCCAGGATCTCAAGCTGAGGTATTCCCCATCACCACCTACCTAATCCTTTTAACTGGAGAAGCTGGGGATTTAACCTGGGGCCTTCTGAATGCCAAGCAGATGCCCTACCAGTGAGCCACAGTTCCTGAAATGTGGGAGCCTAGGGTTGCCAACTGTGGGTTGGGAACCTGAGGAGGGCAGCATTTGGGAGTGGAAGGGCATCAGCAGGCATCAGCCAGAGACTCCATCCTCCAAAGCAGGGTATAATGCCAGAGACTCCATCCTCCAAAGCAGGGTATACTGCCATAGACTCCATCCTGCAAAGCAGGGTATAATGCCAGAGACTCCATCCTCCAAAGCAGGGTATACTGCCAGAGACTCCATCCTCCAAAGCAGGGTATAATGCCATAGACTCCATCCTCCAAAGCAGGGTATAATGCCATAGACTCCATCCTCCAAAGCAGGGTATAATGCCATAGACTCCATCTTGCAAAGCAGGGTATAATGCCAGAGACTCCATCCTCCAAAGCAGGGTATAATGCCAGAGACTCCATCCTCCAAAGCAGGGTATAATGCCAGAGACTCCATCCTCCAAAGCAGCCATTTCCCCCAGGGGAACAGATCAATGTAGTCTGAAGACCAGTTGGAATTCCAGGAGGTGCTACCCAGAGGATGGCCAGCCTAGCAAAGGATCTCTAAGATTCTCATTTTGTTTCTCTCATCCCAACTCTTCTCGGTTCGTTCAAAATACTACAAACAGCAAATTTCAGGTTTCTTTCAGTTTCACATGGACGGAGTCCCCGATTGCTCATTCACACAACACGTAATTAACATGTGGAACTCACTGCCGTGCGATGTGGTGGTGATGCCGATTACTGCTAGGGGCCTGGAGGAAGGATTAGACACATTCATGGAAGACAGAGCCAGAGTGGCTAAATGCAACCTTCATATTCAGACGCAGCATACCTCTTAATACCAGTTCTGGAGTGGAGGCAACAACAGTGTCGCTCAAATGCACAGTGGTTACATACACTTGCTAATACTTGCTCTCAGAGGCGGGAGATATCTCAGCAGCTGGCCGCGCTGCAACAGGATGCTTCTTCCTTAAGCCAAGCAGTTGCCAAATGTGTCAAAGCTGATCCAAATAGGACGTGCCTCCCGGTTGGACGGCTGTTTCGTGGCTCAGACTTCGTCATCCGTCCCGTAGACCTTTCTGCTTGATCTTGAATGAAGCCCATCGAGAATAAAGTTCTTCTTATGTGGACTCAACCTTAGCGTTTCCCCTCTCAGAGGTTCTTCAGTATAATTTCTTGCTTCGTTCCTTTAACACTCAATACCCATATTTGTTGTTGTCCAAAAAGTTGGCATTGGATGTCCCCACATGTTCCCCAGAGAGTGCTTAGATCTGATTCTCAAAATCTGCTAGTAATCCCCGGGCCAAAGGAGGCCCGTCTGAAGTCAACCGGGGATAGGGCCTTTTCAATTACAGCCTCCTGCTGGTGGAACCAGCTACCGGCAGAGGTGAGGGCCTTGCGGAACCTTGGGCAGTTCCTAGGGTTGCCAAGTCCAATTCAAGAAATAGCTGGGGACTTTGGGGGTGGAGCCAGGAGACTTTGGGGGTGGAGCCAGGAGACATTAGGGGTGGAGCCAAGAGCAAGGCTGTGACAAGCATAATTGAACTCCAAAGGGAGTTCTGGCCATCACATTGAAAGGGGCGGCACACCTTTTCAATTTCTTCCTTCCATAGGAAATAATGAAGGATAGGGGCACCTTCTTTGGGGGCTCATAGAATTGGACCCCCTGGTCCAATCATTTTGAAGTTTGGGTGGTATTTTGGGGAGAGGCACTAAAAGCTATACTGAAAATTTGGTGCCTCTACCCCAAAAAACAGCCCCTCCCCAGAGCCCCAGATACCCCAGATCAATTCTCCATGATTTTCTATGGGAATAAATCTCCATAGGGAATAACAAGAGTTCCCAGCAGCCATTTCCCTCCCCTCCCCCCGCTTTCTGACGACCCTGAAGCGGGGGGAAGGGCCTCCAAACCGGGGGCCCCCACCTGGGGATTGGCAACCCTAGCAGTTCCGCAAGGCCTGTAAGACAGTCCTCTTCCGGTTGGCATATAACTGACTGGTGCCTAAAAACTGCAAAGGGAGGTTGTAGGATAGCACCACACAGTTAGATCATTTTTTGTTTTCTTGGTTTAGCTGCTGTAAATAGGGTTGCCAAATCCAATTAAAGAAAAATCTGAGGACTTTGGGGGTGGAGCCAGGAGACTTTGGGGGTGGAGCCAGGAGACATTGGGGGTGGAGCCAGGAACAAGGATGTGACAAGCATAATTGAACTCCAAGGGAGTTCTGGCCATCACATTTAAAGGGACAGCTCACCTTTTTAAATGCCTTTCTTCCATAGGAAATAATTAAGGATAGGGGCACCATCTTTTGGGGCTCATAGAATTCGACCCTCTGGTCCAATCGTTTTGAAACTTGGGGGGTATTTTGGGGAGAGGCACTAGATGCTATACTAAAAATTTGGTGCCTCTACCTCAAAAAATAGCCCCCCCGAGCCCCCAATACCCACGGATCAATTCCCTATTATTCCCTATGGGAATTGTTCTCCATAGGGAATAATAGAGTGCCTAGTAGACATTTCCCTCCCCCACACACGCTTTCTAAAGGGGGGGAGGGCCTCCATACCAGGGAATCCCCCCTCCCTGCCCCCTCCCTCTCTCTCACACACAAATACTTACTTGGTCTTCCTCCCTCTGCCTGCTGTGAAAACGAAAGCAAAGAAAGGGAGAGGCCGTTCTCCGAAGCCCTTCTTGTTTCCTCCTTCCTGCCCAGCCTTAAAGGGGCAGACATTTTAGAAACTGCTCAGGACAGACATTTTACAAACTGCTACACCAACATGAACCCTACAGGTATGTTCTCCCCCCCCCCCCCACTTCCTGATTTCTGGAGACCGGGGAATGAAGCTGCGAACCCAGAAGTCTCCCGCCAAAGCGGGGGGGGGGGGGGGTTGGGAAGCCTAGCTGTAAATTATTTCATGCATTTTTAATATTTATTAATCTTATTGTTAGGATTTTATGTTGTAAGCTGCCCAGAGCCCGCCTCGGTGGGGAGGGCGGGATTCAAATCGAATAAATAAATAAATAACTCCCCTTAACTAGTTGCTTTGAAACCCACAACTTCTCGCCCAAACCAGAACGTAGCTGATTTGGGAGTTTCCATTGTCCACAGCGTTGTCCATTAGCATGCAAGCCTAATATGAAATGATGTTCCCACCTGAGGCCCTAAACTTTGCTGCTTGCTGTATGACAATTTATTTTGCTCTTAATTAGCCTTTCAGACGCATGGCACTGGGTGTGTTCCCCCTCCGCCCCTTTCCCTTTCTTCTCACATGCCTCCTAATATCGCCTCACTTCTGACTCTTGGGGTCTGCCTGGGAAGGCCTTGTTAACAGAAATGAATCAGCTAATTGAAGGAACTTAACACAGTGTTGTGGCTGGGATCGTAAATGCTTCGAAATACAGAGTTTCCGGGGGGGGGGGGGATGGAACACATGGGGCAAAGCTGTTAAGCGTATGTGTGGGATGTTCTTAGGGCTGCCAAGTCTGCTGTGTTCTCCGGCGGGGGAATTTCGTGCGCGCACGACGCAATAACGTCACCCAGAAGTGACGTCATCATGCCGGTGACATTGCTCGCGGCCGCTCTAGGCGTTTCCGGGGAAACTCTATGGTTTTCTCAGACGCTCTAGCCATTGGGGAGGGAAAAACTCTAAGGTACCTATTGTACCATAGAGTTTTCCCTCCCAAATGACTCTCTCTCTCTCTCTCTCTCTCTCTCGGCTTGACTTCGCGAACAAAGATTTAAGAAGGGTGCAGTAGTCCACGTCTGCTGCAGGCTCGCTGGTGGCTGACAAGACCAATGCGGGACAGGCAGATCCGGCCACAGTGGCTGCAGGGAAAAGTCTGATTTGGGGTTGGTGCTGTAGCAGTGCAATTCTTCCTTAATCTCCTTTTGTCCTCAAGACCAGCTATGCATGCGTTCTCAAAGGAAGAGACAGCCTGGTGGATGGTGTGCCTCCATGCTTTGCGATCTGAGGCTAGGTCAGACCACTGGTGATGGTTGATGCGACAGGTGCCAAGGGATTTCTTCAAGGAGTCCTTGTACCTCTTCTTTGGTGCCCCTCTATTTCGATGGCCGGTGGAAAGTTTGCCATACAGAGCAATCTTGGGAAGGCGGTGGTTTTCCATCCTAGAAATATGCCCTGCCCAGCGCAGCTGCGTCTTCAACAGCAGTGCCTCGATGCTTGTAACCTCTGCCCTCTTGAGGACTTCAGTGTTGGTCACAAAGTCACTCCAATGGATGTTGAGGATGGTGCAAAGGCAGCGCTGATGAAAGCGCTCAAGGAGTTGCAGGTGATGACGGTATAAAACCCACGATTCGGAGCCGTAGATGAGGGTTGTCATCACAACCGCTTTGTAAACATTGATCTTTGTGCCTTTTTTTCAGATGCTTGTTGCTCCACACTCTTTTGTTCCCAAATGACTAGAGCGTCCGGAAAAACCATAGTTTCCCCAGAAACGCCTAGAGGGGCCACGAGCGCCGTCACAGGTGTGATGACATCACTTCTGGGTGACGTCATCGCTTTGACGATGTTGGGCAAGGTTCCCCCTGTCGGCTCATTGTGGGCCAGCAGATTTGGAACCTCTGGGCAAGAACACGCATGAAGCTGCCCAGGGGTGGAATTCTAGCAGGAGTCCTTTGCATGTTAGGCCACACACCCCTTGATGCAACCAATCCTCTAAGAGTTTACAAAAAAGAGCCTTGTAAGCTCTTGGAGGATTGGTTGCATCAGGGGTGTGTGGCCTCATATGCAAAAGAGGTCCTGCTAGAATTCCACCCCTGAAGCTGCCTTCTACTGAGTCACTCCATTGGCCCCTCAAAGTCAGCATTGTCTACTCAGACTGGCAGCAGCTCTCTCATGCAGAGGTCTCTCTGCAGCAGCTCTCTCATGCAAAAAGGCCCAGCAACGACTATACTATTTAAGACTCTTAAGATCAC
The DNA here is from genome assembly GCF_032191835.1 of Heteronotia binoei. Classification (NCBI taxonomy): domain Eukaryota; kingdom Metazoa; phylum Chordata; class Lepidosauria; order Squamata; family Gekkonidae; genus Heteronotia; species Heteronotia binoei. The sequence goes on along the minus strand of NC_083229.1, from coordinate 74,463,780 downwards.
CACAACTGTCAGGGAGTCTGCTGGTTGCCTTTTATCGTAGTTCCATTGAGAGCATTCTATCTTATTGCCTCTGCGTGTGGTTTGGGAGCTGCACGGAAGCAGAGAGAAGGGTGCTCCAAAGAGTGATGGTGAGAGCACAGAAGATTTGTGGATGCTCTCTCCCCTCATTGGTGGATCTGTATGATATGGGATGTAAAAGGAAGATACAAATTATCTTAAAGGACCCTTCGCTGCCGGGCCACTTGCTATTTGAGATCTTACCGTCGGGCAGACGATATAGAGTGTTGAAGGCTAAGACAAATAGATTTAAGGGCAGCTTCTATCCAAGTGCTGTGGTTAGGCTAAATGCAGGGCTATGAATGGTTACTTGTTTTAGATGTAGGCCAAATGTAGGGTTATGAATGGTTATTTGTTTTAGATGTATTTAAATGGTTTATGTATATGTTTTTTTTTTCTTTAGTGTTGATGTGTTGGTATGTTTGTGGAAGAGCACCTCATTTCGTTGCTCTCATTTTCCTTTTTTGAGAACAATGACAATCTATCTATCTATCTATCTATCTATCTATCTATCTATCTATCTATCTATCTATCTATCTATCTATCTATCATCTATCTATCTATCTATCTATCTATCATCTATCTATCTATCTATCTATCTATCATCTATCTATCTATCTATCATCTATCTATCTATCATCTATCTATCTATCTATCTATCTATCTATCTATCTATCATCTATCTATCTATCATCTATCTATCTATCAATCTATCTATCTATCTATCTATCTATCTATCTATCTATCTATCTATCTATCTATCTATCTATCATCTATCTATCTATCAATCAATCTATCATCTATCTATCTATCATCTATCTATCTATCTATCTATCTATCTATCTATCTATCTATCTATCTATCTATCTATCTATCTATCTATCTGTCATCTATCTATCTGTCATCTATCTATCTATCTTTCACATCGCCTGCTGCCCGACCCTTTTCGCTGGAGTTGCCGGGGATTGAACCTGGGACCTTCTGCATGCCAAACGGACACTCTGCCACTGGTGGGAATGTGACGAGAAGAAGAAGGGAATGTTCAATAAGAAGAGCTTATACTTTTCAGTAGAAGTGGAATGTAGAAATGAACCTAAGTGAACCGGAGGGTGGTCTAGTAGAAGAGCCAGAGCTTTTTTGTTTTTGAGCAGGAACACATAGGAACACAGTTCCGGCTGGCTTGGCATCAGGAGGCGTGGCCTAGTATGCAAATGAGTTCCTGCTGGGCTTTTCCAACAGAAAAAGCTCTGTGCGAAACAATGGTGATGTATGGGTGTGTGGCCTAATATACAAATGAGTTCCTGCTGGGCTTTCCCTACAAAAAATCCCTCTTGGAAACAATCTTTGATGTCAAGGGGTGTGACCTAATATGCAAATGAGTTCCTGCTGGGTGTTTCCTACAAAAAAGCCCTGTGTGAAACAATGGTGATGCCAGGGGATGTGGCCTAATATGCAAATGAGCTCCGCTGGACCCTTTTCTACAAAAAAAAAAAAAGCCCTGAGAAGAGCTAGATCTGAACCAAGGAGCACCTTAGAGGCCAACAAGGTTTTCAGGACATGAGCTTTTGAGAATCAAAACTCAGAAATATGAGACAGTGTGGGATTTTGGGGGTTAGCGTATTGGGCTAGGGCTTCAGAGACTTGAGTTCAAATCCTCATCCAGCCATGAAGCTCTCATTCTCTTCCTAACTTACCTCATGGGGTTTTGGTAAAAAACAAAATGAAGAAAGAGGGAGCCAAGTATGTTGCCCTGATGTCTTTGGATTGAAGGATGGAATAAAAGCATGGCAGTTACGTAGACATGAAGCTGTCTTCCAGGAACGGAGTCTGTCTAGCTTAAGGATGTACACTGAGGGGAAAAAGCTGTTATAATTTTGAATCCAGGAGTTGGAGGTGGGGGAACACCTTTACTGTGATTGCTGGTTTTCAGACATTATTGGTTCAGACATTATTGGACTAGATGACCCTAGAGGTCCCTTCCAACTCTATGATTTTATGTTTCAAATCTAGGGCGGGTGTCTTTCCAGATTTTGGGGGACTTGATTTTCAATGGGGGAAAAAAGGATAATGGTACTAAAGTTCCACAGGATGTAGTCCTCCCTCTAATCTAAAACCCCACCAAGGTTCAAGTGAATTTGGAGCAAGGGGTCCAGTTCTGTGGGTCTCCAAACAAAGTGTCCCCAGCCACCCAACTTCCAGAAAGGAAAAGGATTCACTGCCCTAAACTGGTCAAAAGGAGGCCTCATTTAAGCCAGGAGCTTGCTTCCTTCCTTCCTTCCTTCCTTCCTTCCTTCCTTCCTTCCTTCCTTCCTTCCTTCCTTCCTTCCTTCCTTCCTTCCTTCCTTCCTTCCTTCCTTCCTTCTCCACACCCCCCCCCCCACAAAATAGTTGCTTCTGGGCTCCATTGTTCAAACCCCCTGTGAGAATTTGGCTGAACTATAAGATTTGACAAACTTTCTAATATTTTCCACCCACACAAAAAATACGGGAAAATAACCCAATATAAAGCAGACAGATGGAAATCTTCCTCATGCCACTGTGGCCACAGAAGAGAAAGTACTTTAAAAAGTATGATGGGAGTAAGGTTTTATTATAACAATTGTCATTCAAGAAGCATTTCACACAGTGGCCAAATTGCTCTAGCAATTTGGGAGGGAAAACTCTATGGTACCTACTGTAAAACAGTCCCCTGCCAGAGGCTGCGGGGGACTTGGCAACCCTATGTGTGGCATATGCAAATGAATTGTGCTCATGAGCTCCAGCATCTCTTTTTCTATGAGATGACCCCTGGTCAAAAGGATAGTTCTTTTGTGCGCTGCATCTCTGACTCTCTTTCCCTCTCCTCTGTTCCTCAAGCAATCCTGTCTGAGAAGCGGTCTCAGGGTTCCTGCATTAGAGACCCCGCTCCCGCCCGGCGTGGATTCCAGTGTGGCCACCCACGTCGTCATCTTGATCCCGTCACCCTCCTAACACCACCGTGATTTTGTGACAATGGCCTGAGTCGACCACTTGCTCCCCCACAAGCCTCATGCTCGATCCTGGTGAACGCAAGACAGCAGCTCGCATTAGCGGGTTGCTGTAGGAATCTTGTCAAAACCTCAGTGGACAACCGGGCACAAAAATAAAATGAAGTGCCACCTTCATGATTGGCACTAATTGGCTACCTGGTTGGCAGGATTTCTCGAGTGGAAGGGCTAAGAGAAACGATCCGGAGGATAAACAGCCCTCTCACTCCTGCAGGGGACAGCCGTGACTGAAACAATTGGGCTTCTGGGTTTCGATGATCTGGCCTCGCCCGAGGGGAGAAACGGAAAGCCAAAAAAGGAACAAATCGGTGTTAAAGACACCTCCGAACCGGAGACGCAAAACCCCAAAACGGACACGGCTGGTTTTCGTTGTGATTCGGCGGTGCTGCGATAGGCCAGGCGTAGGCTGAGTCAGCACCTCGTTTCCCCCCCCACCCCCCAGTGAATTGCTAACTTTCCCAAACCCACTTGGGAAGGGGGGGAAAGGGTGACATATTTTATTATATAACTGGTGCTTTCTCACTCCCAGGTACTGTGACTAACACTGTACCAAACTGACTGAACACCTGTTATTCTGCACAACCCCATTTAAAATCCGGCACGGATATTTTGGCACCTGTTGGGACATGGCGGAGTTGGTATGCAAAATGCAGGTCAGTCAGAAAATACCTGGAGGTTTGGGGCCCGCAGCCCGAGGAAAGTGGGGTTTGGGGTGGGGAGGGACTTAAATGAGATATAATACCCAGGACTTTTTTGTAGCAGGAACTCCTTTGCATATTAGGCCGCACACCCCTGATGTAGCCGGTCCTCCTGGAGTTTACAGTAGGCCCCGTACTTAGTACAGTAGGCCCTGTACTAAGAGCCCTGTAAGCTCTTGAAGGATTGGCTACATCAAGGGTGTGTGGCCTAATATGCAAAGGAGCTCCTGCTACAAAAAAAGCCCTGCTGATGCCATAGACTCCACCTTCCAAAGCAGCCATATCCCTTTCCTGGATTTGTTAGTTTTTTTGACCAATGGTCTTAAGCTCAGCTGATCGTTAGAGGAGTTCTTCAGTGGAACAGGCTTCCTCCTTGGAGGTGGTGGGCTCTCCTTCCTTGGAGGTTTTTAAACAGAGGCTGGATGGCCATCTGACAGCAATGAGGATCCTGTGAATTTAGGGGGAGGTGTTTGTGAGTTTCCTGCATTGTGCGGGGGGTTGGACTAGATGACCCTGGAGGTCCCTTCCAACTCTATGATTCTATAATGAACAGAAACTGCAAACAAGGACAAATTTACAGAAACAAAATTCTGTAAAGTTTAAAAATCAAGTTAAAAATCAAAATTACACAGCATTATTATTAAATTCATAAAACCCCTTAGAATTCAAAATTTTATCATAAATTTATAGTGCATGAAATTGATGAGGACCACTTCAATAATGTTTTAAGGAAAGCACTATTGACAGGTATTTTTGCCACCGTGGGTTATTTCAGGGTTCGTATCTGCCAATAACAGGGTTATCACCCAAGGTTCCATCAGAAGTTGATACCTTTGGAGAACGGGGATAATGCAGCCATTTTCTCCAACTGAATGGATCTTCACTGCCTGGAGATTAGCTGTAATCCCAGGAGATCTACAGCTACCACCTGGAGACTAGTGACCCTATCTCCAGATTAGAGGCTACTGCGCTTAACTGATACATCATGATGACATTCTTTGAACCCTGAGTGTAGATTGTGAAGCGTCACCTGTTCTGGAGGGGGTTGTACTCCTCTTGAAGGAGCAGGCTTGTAGTCCAGAGGCATTCTTGTGTCCAGGACTTTTGCTGGATAAGCAGGTAGCAGCTCTGCCTTTTACCAGCGGCAGCCGATGAGCCAGCTGCAGCCTGTTCCTGGGCAAAAAAGATTGTGGTGCATGACCTGTTTACATCTAGATTAGACTACAGCAATGCACTGCATGTGGGGCTGCCCTTGAAAAATGATTCTATGATTCTAACCATTTCCTCTGGGTAGCCAACATCAAGGCAGAGAGGCTGAGGCCTTTCCCTGATGTTGCTTTCTGACTTCTGGAATTCAGAGGCTGAATGTCTCTGAATGTGGAGGTTCCCCTCAGCCACCATGGCTAGTAGCCACTGATAGACCTATCCTCCATGTAACTCCCTAATCCATGCATCTGTCTAATCTAAAATGTCCATCAGTTGCTATTAGTTACAGCGTATTGTTGGAAAGCTCTGTCTGGGGCAGTGATGCTCTGTATTCTTGCTGCTTGGAAGGGGCAACAGTGGGAGGGTTTCTGGTGCTCTGGCCCCACTGATTGGACCTCCTGATGGCACCTGTGTTTTTTGGCCACAGAGTGTTGGACTGGATGGGCCATTGGCCTGATCCAATATGGCATCTCTTATGTTCTTACTCCATTTAAGTCCTGGTTTTAGATTGTTATAACAATGTCTTTTCCTGTTTGCTTCAACAGCTTTTGAGATGATACTTTAATTTGTATGTTTTTTTTGTTAGCCTCTAGGGTAGCCCTATAAGACCAGAAAGGCAGAATAAATATCCTTTTAAATTAATGAATACATAAAATAATTAGGATTGTCAAATCTGAATCCAAGCAGAGCTGGAACAAAGCACTAGTATCATGCCTTCTTGAATATTCTGGAATGTTCTGATGTCTACTGCTCTCCTTCTACGCTCCTAGTTAGTAGAGATCTATATTAGTTAATAATGATAGCCCCACCCCTCCTTTAAAGGCTCAGACTGTGACTAAAGGTCTTAACCATGAGCCTAACCAGGGCTTATTTTGTTGCAGGAGCTCCTTTGCATATTAGGCCACACACCCCTGATGTAGCCAATCCTCCAAGAGTTTACAAGACTCATATTACAGGGCCTACTGTAAGGCTCTTGGAGGATTGGCTACATCAGGGGTGTGTGGCCTAATATGCAAAGGAGCTCCTGCTACAAAATGAGCCCTGAACCTTACTGTTAATCCAGTTAGGGAGAGGGGCTGTGGCTCAAAACCAGAGTTGCCAGATCTGGGTGGGAGAAATAACAGGATAATTTTGGTGCGGTGTTGGGGAAGGTGCCATTTGGGGAAGGGAGGGACCTAGAAAGGGTACTTTGCCATGGAATCCACTCTCCTAAGCAGCCATTTTCTCCAGCAGAACCAATCTCTGTCCTCTTGAGTTCAGTTGTAATGCTGGAAGTTCCCCAGGTTCCACCTGGAGGTTGATAATCTAGAGCATCTCCTGGGCGTGCAGCAGGTCCCAGGTTCAGTCCCTAGCAGCTCCAATCAAAAGGACCAGGTAGCAGCAGCTGCGGCAGACCCTGAAGAGCTGCAGGAAGCGAGATGCCATGGCTCAGTGGTGGAACATCTGCTTGGTATGCAGAAGGCCCCAGGTTCAATCCTCGGCGTCTCCAGTTGAAAGGACCATGTGGTGAGTGAAAACAAAAAAACCCTCCGTCTGAGACCCTGGAAGGCTGAGCTGGAGGCAGGCTGTATAGGGTTTCCAATCCCCAGGTGGGGGCAGGGGAGCCCCCGGTTTGGAGGCCCTCCCCCCACTACAGGGTCATCCAAAAGCAGAGGAAGGAGAGGGGAATGTCTGCTGGGAACTCTGTTATTCTCTATGGAGACTTATTCCCGTAGAAAATAATGGAGAATAGATCTGTGGGTATCTGGGGCTCTGGGAGGGCTGTTGTTTGAGATAGACACACCACATTTTCAGCATTGCATCCAGTGCCTCTCTCTAAAATACCCTCCAAGTTTCAAAAAGATTGGACCAGGGGATCCAATTCTATGGGCCCCAAAAGAAGGTGCCCCTATCCTTCATTATTTCCTATGGAAGGACGGCATTGAAAAGGTGTGCGGTCCCTTTCAATGTGATGGCCAGAACTCCCTGTGGAGTTCAGTGATGCTTGTCCTTTGCTCCTGGCTCCACCTCCAATGTCTCCTGGCTCCACCCCCAAAGTCTTCTGGCTCCACCCCAGTGTCTCCTGGCTCCACCCCCAAAGTCCCCAGATATTTCTTGAATTGGACTTGGCAACCCTAAGACAGCAGGGGAAAGATCCCTCATCTGAGGCAAGGAGTGAGTGTTGGTTAGTAAAGCAGGGACTGTATAGTTAAGCACGTCAGGGTTTTTGTCTATTTGCTCCAACCTTTACTGTTCTCATATTCCCTTTAGCACTAAATCTTTGTCAACCACTTATTATATGAGCACTGTAAATAAACTGTTGTTATACTCCTTGGGTCCTCACATCGCCTTGCTCACAATTAGGAGGTATCTATTAATAAGGAGGATACAGGGGTGGTTGGGTGCTCTAGAAGAAGAAGAAGAAGAATTGCAGGTTTATGCCCTGCCCTTCTCTCTGAATCAGAGACTCAGAGCTGCTTACAATCTCCTATATCTTCTCCCCTCACAACAGACACACTGTGAGGAGGGTGGGGCTGAGAGGGCTCTCACAGTAGCTGCCCTTTCAAGGACAACTCCTGCGAGAGCTCTGGCTGACCCAAGGTCATTCCAGCAGCTGCAAGTGGAGGAGTGGGGAATCAAACCCGGTTGATAAGAGCCCGCACACTTAACCCCTACACCAAACTGGCTCTCCATCTCTCTAGGCCCTTCCATACAGACCCGAACCAGAGTGGTGGCAGCCAGTAGAAGGCCCTGCTAGGCCCAGCTGTGTGACAAAGGCTTCTAAAACCATGTATGGCACGGAGAGGGTGAACAGGGAGAAAGGTTTTCCATAATACTCAGGGTCATCCACTGAAGCTGAAGAGTGGGAAATTCAGGACAGATGAAAGGAAGAGTTTCTTCAAACAGTGCATAGTTAATCTGTGGAACTCCCTGTCACAGGGTGTGGTCATGGCAACCCACTTGGAAGGCTTCAAAAAGGGAGGGGACAAATTCATAAGGGAGCATGCTGTCAGTGGCTACTAATGATGGCTGTCTACTCCCTCCAGTACCTGAGATAGTTATGCCTCTTTCTTTGTATCAGTTGCTGGGAAGCACAGGCAACATGATGCTTAGGGATGGGCATGAACCAACTGATGAACTAAAGCATCACAAAGTTAGGCCAGTTCAGGGTTCGCAAAGCGATGTTCGCAAACTGAAGAGTCTCCACGAACTTCCGTGTATTTTGATGCAGTTTGTGTTGTTTGTGGCGGTTCATGAAAAACAGAAAGTAGGGGGTTAATCCCCTGCTTCCTGCTCTTCACAAGAAACAGCTGAGTGGTGCGGAGCTCCCCACCTCTCAGCTGTTTGGTTTAAATGGCCAGGAGCCATTTAAACCCCTGCTTTCTGCTCCCCGCGAAAAGCTGCAGGGAGCAGAAAGCAGAGGTTTAAACTTTAAATGGCTCACAAACCACTATCAACTGGTTCGATTCATGAACTGACCTCCCCATTTGCATGGGCTTGTGATTTACATACAAACCAAACTGAATGTCCAAAATGTGGTTCATGGCGATCCCTAATGATGCTGCTGCAGTCTTCCTTTTTGTGGGCTTCCTAGAGGTCACTGTGTGGACTGGATGGGCCTCGGGTCTGATCCAGCAGGGCTCTTTTTGTGTTCTTAGCCAGCTGGTGTAGTGGTTAAGTGTGCAGACTCTTATCTACACCAGTTTGGTGTAGTGGTTAAGTATGCAGACTCTTATCTAGGAGAACCGGGTTTATTCCCCACTCCTCCACTTGCACTTGCTGGCATGGCCTTGGGTCAGCCATAGCTTTAACAGAGGTTGTCCTTGAAAGGGCAGCTGCTGTGAGAGCTCTCTCCAGCCCCACCCACCTCACAGGGTGTCTGTTGTGGGGGAGGAAGGGAAAGGAGATTGTGAGCCGCTCTGAGACTCTTCGGAGAGGAGGGCGGGATATAAATCCAATATCATCATCATCATCATCTTCTTCTTCTTCTTCTTCTTCTTCTTCTTCTTCTTCTTCTTCTTCTTCTTCTTCTTCTTCTTCTTCTTCTTCTTCTTCTAATTTTGTGTTCTTATAAGCCAGTTTGGTGTAGTGGTGAAGTGTGCTGACTCTTATCTGGGAGAACCGGGTTTATTCCCCACTCCTCCACTTGCACCTGCTGGCATGGCCTTGGGTCAGCCATAGCTTTAACAGAGGTTGTCCTTGAAAGGGCAGCTGCTGTGAGAGCTCTCTCCAGCCCCACCCACCTCCCAGGGTGTCTGTTGTGGGGGAGGAAGGTAAAGGAGATTGTGAGCCGCTCTGAGACTCTTCAGAGAGGAGGGCGGGATATAAATCCAATATCATCATCATCATCATCATCATCATCATCATCATCATCATCATCATCATCATCATCATCATCATCTTCTTCTTCTTCTTCTTCTTCTTCTTCTTCTTCTTCTTCTTCTTCTTCTAATTTTGTGTTCTTATAAGCCAGTTTGGTGTAGTGGTGAAGTGTGCTGACTCTTATCTGGGAGAACCGGGTTTGATTCCCCACTCCTCCACTTGCACCTGCTGGAATGGCCTTGGGTCAGCCATAGCTCTCACTGAGGTTGTTCTTGAAAGGGCAGCTACTGTGAGAGCCCTCTCAGCCCCACCTACCTCACAGGGTGTCTGTTGTGGGGGAAGAAGATAAAGGAGATTGTAAGCCTCTCTGAGACTCTGATTCAGAGAGAAGTAAAAAGTAAAGGTAGTAAAGGTAGTCCCCTGTGCAAGCACCGACTCTGGGGTGATGTCGAATCACAATGTTTTCATGGCAGCCTTTTTAAGGGATGGTTTGCCGTTGCCTTCCCCAGTCTTTTACACTTCCCCCCCCCCCCCCAGCAAGCTGGGGACTCATTTTACCGCCCTTGGAAGGATGGAAGGCTGAGTCAACCTTAAGCTGGCTACCTGAACCCAGCTTCTGCCGAGATCGAACTCAGGTTGTGAGTGGAGAGTTTGGACTGCAGTAGTGCAGCTTTACCACTCTTCTTCTTCTTCTTCTTCTTCTTCTTCTTCTTCTTCTTCTTCTTCTTCTTCTTCTTCTTCTTCTTCTTCTTCTTCTTCTTCTTCTTCTTCTTCTTCTTCTTCTTCCAAATAGCTTTTGAAATGCATTCACAGAAGAGACAAGATTTGAATTGGGGGCCACTCAGTCTATCTTCTTAGCTGCTGTACGACACTAAGGCATACAAAAATTGCACACGTATTGTGTAGATTATTCTAAAAACGGAGACGCTGACGTGCCAGCCTTGCAGACTGATTGTCTTGAGTCAGCCAGAAAAATTCTCGACAATCAATGGTGTATTTGGAGGCATGGCCTTCCCCCACCCCCCATCACAGGTGCCTTCCGATGCTGCAATATAACATTTCTTGTTCCTTTTTTTCATGTAGAGAGGGAGAAAAACTGTTCACAGAAGAAGAGCGACTGCTTGATTAAGCGCAAGGCAACGGCATTATTCTGGAGTCGTTTTCCTTGTTATTCCTTGTTATTTCAACATTGTTCACTTTAACGACTACACGGAAAAGTGTAACACCGCCGCATTGTGTAATTACAGAGGGGGAAAAAAAATACTCCCACAACAGAAAAGGGTATTGATTTTTAGAACATTTTTAAGAGACTGTATGCTTGGTGTAAAATGCACACCCCCATAATGGATTGCTGAGATAAGTCACTATTATTCTCGTTATATGGATGGGTAACCGGAGCTGAAAAGAGATGGGTGGCTTGTCCGAAGCCATCCGCTAAATCCATGGCTAGTGCTGAATCCCATCCCTTCTTGGTCTAGCTCAGTTCTGAATAGTTTTCAAGATTTGAGAAGATATTCATCTGAATCTCATGTCTACAAAGTGGGTTTCAACAACCTAACCTGGATGTCATAGGCTAGCCAGATTTCACCAGATCCCAGAAGCTAAGGCGGGTTGGCCCTGGTTAGTCCTTGAATGGGAGACCGCCTCAGACGTCATAGAATCATAGAGTTGGAAGGGACCTCCAGGGTCACCTAGTCCAACCCCCTGCACAATGCAGGAAACCCACACCTACCCCAAATTCACAGGATCTTCATCGCTGTCAGATGGCCATCTAGCTTCTGTTTCAAAACCTCCAAGGAAAGAGAGCCCACCACCTCCCGAGGAAGCCTGTTCCACTGAGGAACCGCTCTAACGGTCAGGAAGTTCTTCCTAATGTTGATCTGGAAACTCTTTTGATTTAATTTCAACCCACTGGTTCTGGTCCTACCTTCTGGGGCTACAGAAAACAATTCAACACCATCCTCTATATGACTACCCTTCAAGTACCTGAAGATGGTGATCATGTCACCTCTCAGCCGCCTCCTCACCAGGCTAAACATCCCCAGCTCCTTCAGCCTTTCCTCACAGGACTCGGTCTCCAGACCCCCCACCATCTCCGTCGCCCTCCTCTGTACCCGTTCCAGCTTGTCTATATCCTTCTTAAAACGTGGTGCCCAAAACTGAACACAATACTCCAGGTGAGGTCTTACCAGAGCAGAGTAAAGCGATACCATCACATGATCTGGATACCATACTTCTGTTGATACAGCCCAAAATTGCATTTGCCTTTTTAGCCTCCGCACCACACTGTTGGCTCATGTCAAGTCCAGAATTGCTACATAGAGGCAACTAATGGCAAACTGCCTCTATACATCTCTTGCCTTGAGAAGAAGTTGAAGATATTGGATATCCCACCCTATACTCTGAATCTCAGAGTCTGAGAGCGGTCACAATCTCCTTTACCTTCCCCCGCTTTTGTTCTGAGCGAAGACACAAATGTGTGAGCTGGAGGCTAAAAATCTGTGAGCTAGCTCACGCTAACTCAGCATAGAGGGAACACTGATGACCACCCCATTCAAAATGGGGACTAACATGCCCCCGAACATGTTTCAGCCCATAACACAAAGACCGGTCTATTGCACATCTCTGAAAAAGAAGCTTGATGCTTGATTTCCACCCCCCCCCCCTTGCTCTCTCTTTCTCTGTGAGCCACCCTGAGCCTGCCTTTGGCGGGGGAGGGCGGGATACAAAAATAAAATTTACTTTACTTTACTTACTTTACTTTTAAAAATCCAGCTGGATGATCTGGGGAACTCAAATGCTTGCACACTCTACTGCAATATTTGGCTTGAGAAGAAGGAGAAGACGATGATATTGGATTTATATCCCTCCCTATATGCGGTCACAATCTTCTTTACCCGCCCCCCCCCCACCAGACATCCTGAGAGGTGGGTGGGACTGAGAGAGATCTTACAGCAGCTGCCCTTTCAAGGACAACTCCTACGAGAGCTATGGCTGACCCAAGGCCATTCCAGCAGGTTCAAGTGGAGGAGTGGGGAATCAAACCGGGTTCTCCCAGATAAGAGTCCGCGCACTTAACCACATCTCTTGCCTTGAGAACCAGAGACTCAGAGCGGCTTACAATCTCCTTTATCTTCTCCCCCCACAACAGACACTCTATGAGATGGGTGGGGCCGAGAGGGCTCTCACAGCAGCTGCCCTTTCAAAGGCAACTCCTGCAAAAGCTCTGGCTGACCCAAGGCCATTCCAGCAGCTGCAAGTGGAGGAGTGGGGAACCAAACCTGGTTCTCCCAGATAAGAGAGCTGTGGCTGACCCAAGGCCATTCCAGCAGGTGCAGGTGGAGGAGTGGGGAACCAAACCTGGTTCTCCCAGATAAGAGTCCGTGCACTTAACCACATCTCTTGCCTTGAAAAGAAGATGAAGATATCGGATATCCCATCCTATACTCTGAATCTCAGAGTCTCAGAGCGGTCACAATCTCCTTTACCCCCCCCCCCCAACAGATACCCTGTGAGGTGGGTGGGGTGGGGTATAAATCCAATCTGCTCCTCCTCCTCCTTCCGAAGATCAGTTTGCACATTGGTTCACCATTCTAACATGACCACCACTGTTCCCTCTAAGCTGCAGAGTCTTGTGAGCAAAAATTCAAGTCCCCAAATCCTCACGAAGTTCGTAACATATGAATTGGCCCTAACATTCTTTCCTCAAACCCAAGGAGTGATGGAAGAAACCAGTTTTCATGGCAGGAAAAATTTGGTGAGCTATTGCTATTAAACTTGGTGAGCTATTGCTATTAAAGTTGTGAGCTGCTGGCATTAAAGTTGTGAGCCACTGTTGCACATAGACCAAGTCCCCGTCTTCCCAAACAAAGGACGTCCCCTAACAACGGAGGTGCAGAGAAGTTGATGTGCAGATCTCTTTACTGGCGGAGAGCCAGTTTGGTGTGGAGAGCCAGTTTGGTGTAGTGGTTAAGTGTGCGGACTCTTATCTGGGAGAACCGGGTTTGATTCCCCACTCCTCCACTTGCACATGCTGGAATGGCTTTGGGTCAGCCATAGTTCTGGCAGAGGTTGTCCTTGAAAGGGCAGCTGCTGTGAGAGCCCTCTCCAGCCCCACCCACCTCACAGGGTGCCTGTTGTTGGGGGGGGGAAGGTAAAGGAGATTGTGAGCCTCTCTGAGACTCTTCGGAGTGGAGGGCAGGATATAAGTCCAATATCTTCATCTGCCTCACAGGGTGTCTGTTGTGGGGGGGGGGGGAAGGTAAAGGAGATTGTGAGCCGCTCTGAGACTCTTCGGAGTGGAGGGCGGGATATTAATCCAATATCTTCATCTACCTCACAGGGTGTCTGTTGTGGGGGAGGAAGGTAAAGGAGATTGTGAGCTGCTCTGAGACTCTTCAGAGTGGAGGGCAGGATATAAGTCCAATATCTTCTTCTCCTTCTTCTTCTTCTTCTTCTTCTTCTTCTTCTTCTTCTTCTTCTTCTTCTTCTTCTTCTTCTTCTTCTTCTTGTTTTTTCACATTAACGTGGGAAGGAAAACAGCCTTTTACACCCTCTTCCTTCGTTCTCCTTCGACCTTCCTTTACAAAACATAATAATTTTATACCTTCCTGTAAACAAAGGAAATTCAGTTGATTGGCTACAAAATGCTCGCTTCTGGCAATTTGTGGTATCTCATTGGCTTAAAGAAACCCGTCTCTCTCAGGATGGGGCGATCCCTTAGAGAGTTCTTTGTTCTCTACTCCCAGTCTCCCGTCTTCCTGGCATCTAGCATCTGCACGGAACATTGTGGTTAGGTGTCCCTTGATTCCAGAGAATGTGTCAATCTCTACTGTACAATCTGTACTGTGTGGGCATGAGGGCTCCTTCAGACTAGGGGGTCCTTCCCGAGGTAGGGAGAAAAGCTTTCCTTATCAAAGGATGCTAACAGAACTCTGATAACCCAATTTTGCTAGAGAAGAGGCTTCCTTTTGGTGCTTACCAAGGACTCTTTGTCCTCAGACCACAAGACTTAGAAGCCATAGGGAAAGGTACTATATACTTTAAAGCAAATCCTGCAAATATAAAACTTTGAATATAATGGTCTTGTGACAACTGTTAAGACAGGTTAGCGAAAATCTGAATTTACATTCTACACTACTGCATAAATTAGTGTGCCCCAGGGTCATCCTTCCTGAGCTAAAAAGAAGAAGAAGAAGAAGAAGATATTGGATTTATATCCTGCCCTCCATTCCAAAGAGTCTCAGAGCGGCTCACATTTCCTCCCCCCCCCCCCCGGAACAAATCCTTTATTTAACAATTCCATATACAAAAAAGCAATAACAAACAAACTATACATAATTAGGGTTTGTAGAATCTTTCGGGATCAAGTGCCGTGTTCTACTGGAGAAAGTTTTCCTTCCAGACGTTTCATTCTCAGCTGCGGAGAACATCCTCAGTGGCGTTTCTCCAAGCTAAAGAGCCCCAAGCGTTTCAACCTTTCTTCATAGGGAAAGTGCTCCAGCCCTTTAATCATTCTAGTTGCCCTTTTCTGGATACCCAGTCCCTGTTTTTTTCATGCTGTTCTGGACCACCCGATGCCTTTCCTCCTTTTCAAAGTGGACAGTGAATTATATATCCTTGTCAGATGCATTTCTGAGGATCGTGATGAATGCTCAGTTCTTCCTGAGTGAGTTTTTCATCCAAATAATTAGGGCTATTTACTAGCGCAGCTATGCTGGGGAGGATGGATGGTCTACTGTAAAACAATGAGAGGGCTTCATAAATTTCATTAATCCAGATGTCCTTCTTCTGCTCAGTTACAAAATTATTCAGCTCCTGATTTACCAGGCGTGCAATAAATAAAATTATTCTGTCTCCCGGTATTGGATAGCCATAATCACTCCTGTTCAAATTAAAACAAACGAGGGCACTAAAAATCATCACGTTCTGTAAATGGCTCCGTGCTGGAGTTGGATTAGGTGTGCATCATGCTTGTTGACATTTCTAACAATGTCCACAGGATTTTTTTAAATTAAAAAGTAAACAGTGAAGGGGCCAAGTTTGCAGATGACACGTAATTGTTCAGGGTGGTGAGAACCAGAGAGGATTGTGAGGCACTCCAAAGGGATCTGTTGTGGCTGGGTGAGTGGGTGCCAACGTGGCAGATGCGGTTCAATGTGGCCAAGTGCAAAGTAATGCACGCTGGGGCCAAGAATCCCAGCTACAAATACAAGTTGATGGGGTGTGAACTGGCAGAGACTGACCAAGAGAGAGAGATCTTGGGGTCGTGGTAGAGAACTCACTGAAAATGTCAAGACAGTGTGCGATTGCAATAAAAAAGGCCAACGCCATGCTGGGAATTATTAGGAAGGGAATTGAAAACAAATCAGCCAGTATCATAATGCCCCTGTATAAATCGATGGTGCGGTCTTATTTGGAATACTGTGTACAATTCTGGTCATCGCACCTCAAAAAGGATATTATAGCATTGGAAAAAGTCCAGAAAAGGGCAACTAGAATGATTGAAGGGTTGGAACACTTTCCTATGAAGAAAGGTTAAAACGCTTGGGGCTCTTTAGCTTGGAGAAACATCGACTGCGGGGTGACATGAGAGAGGTTGACAAGATTATGCATGGGATGGAGAAAGCAGAGAAAGAAGTACTTTTCTCCCTTTCTCATAATACAAGAACACGTGGGCATTCAATGAAATTGCTGAGCAATCAGGTTAAAATGGATAAAAGGAAGTACTTCTTCACCCAAAGGGTGATTAACATGTGGAATTCATATATATATATATATGTGTGTGTGTGTGTGTGTGTGTGTGCACACACATATTGGCCACTGTGTGACACAGAGTGTTGGACTGGATGGGCCATTGGCCTGATCCAACATGACTCCTCTTATGTTCTTAAGTGTGACACAGAATGTTGGACTGGATGGGCCACTGGCCTGATCCAACATGGTTTCTCTTATGTGTGACACAGAGTGTTGGACTGGATGGGCCATTGGCCTGATCCAACATGACTTCTCTTATGTTCTTATGTGTGTCCCAGAGTGTTGGACTGGATGGGCCATTGGCCTGATCCAACATGGCTTCTCTTATGTTCTTATGTGTGACACAGAGTGTTGGACTGGATGGGCCATTGGCCTGATCCAACATGACTTCTCTTATGTTCTTATGTGTGACCCAGAGTGTTGGACTGGATGGGCCGCTGGCCTGTTCCAACATGACTTCTCTTATGTTCTTATGTGACACAGAGTGTTGGACTGGATGGGCCGCTGGCCTGATCCAACATGGCTTCTCTTATGTTCTTAAAAATAATACAACTGCATGCAGAGGGTTAGGTCTAGGAGATCCATTCCAACGATGGCTTTGTTTCCCCCAACTGAAAGGTGTCTTTGGGCGATAGAAAGGGTTCGGGTTGTAAAAATGTGTTTCCCACCTTTCCATATATCTCAAAGTGGTGGTGTTGGAAAGTGCTAGGAAGCTGTAGGAAGCTGAAGCCAACTTACCCTACCGGCCCTGCCACTAAGTAAATTAGGCATTTGGCTAGGGTGCCGGGCCAGAGGGGTGCCAGATTGGGCGCTCCCTCTCCTCCTAGTGCCTAGGCAAATGCCCCATAGAATCATAGAGTTGGAAGGGACCTCTAGGGTCATCTAGTCCAACCCCTGCACAATCCAGGAAACTCACAAAGACCTCCCCCTATATTCACAGGATCTTCATTGCTGTCAGATGGCCATCTAGCCTCTGTTTCAAAACCTGCAAGGAAGGAGAGCCCACCACCTCCCGAGGAAGCCTGTTCCACCGAGGAATCGCTCTAACGGTCAGGAAGTTCTTCCTAATGTTGAGCCGGAAACTCTTTTGATTTAATTTCAACCCATTGGTTCTGGTCCTACCTTCCGGGGCCACAGAAAACAATTCCACCCCATTCTCTATAGGACAGCCCTTCAAGTACTGAAGATGATAATCATATCACCTCTCAGCCGCCTCCTCTCCAGGCTAAACATGCCCAGCTCCTTCAACCTTTCCTCATAGGACTTGGTCTCCAGACCCCTCACCATCTTCATCACCCTCCTCTGGACCTGTTCCAGCTTGTCTAGATCCTTCTTAAAATGTGGTGCCCAAAACTGAACACAATCATAGAGTCATAGAATCATAGAGTCATAGAATCATAGAATCATAGAGTTGGAGGTACCTCTAGGGTCATCTAGTCCAACCCCCTGTACAATGGAGGAAACTCACAAACTCCTCCCCCAATACTCCAGGTGAGGTCTTACCAGAACAGAGTTAAGCGATAACATCACATCACGTGATCTGGATCCCAGTTGCATAGTGGCTGTAAGGAATCTCCAAGATCATCTAGTCCAACCATCAACACAACGCAGGAAATTCACAAATACCTCCCCCCCCCCACACACCCAATGATATGTGCTCCATTCCTAGAAGATGGCAACAAAAAAAAAAATCCAGGCCAGGGCAGCTTAACTGAAGTGGTTTGTCACTGCTTGCCTCTGCGTAGCAACCCTGGACTTGCTTGGTGGTCCCCCATCCAAGTACTAACTGGGGCCCACCCTGCATAGCTCCCGAGATCTGATGAGATCAGTCTAGTCTGGACTTTCTAGGCCAGAGCCAATCCATTATTCTGCAAGTTGTGCACAATCCATATCGTGAATAGGGTTTCCAAGGCAAGAGAGGCTCAAAGGTGGTCTACACTTGCCTACCTTCCTTGGTGGCCTCCCATTTGATTACTAATTAGAGCCAATGTTTGTTTGTTTGTTTGTTTATTTATTATATTTAATTTATAGCCCGCCCATTCCCAAATGGGCTGTGGGCGGGTAACAACCATCAATAATACAGGATTAAAATCAAATACATATAATAAGACAATGTACAATCTAAAAGCAGTATAACAATCTAAAAACAAACTCCAATTCTGCAGTTTGATATAGTGGTGAAGTGTGCGGACACTTATCTGGGTGAAATGGGTTTGATTCCCCACTCCCCCACTTGCACCTGCCGGAATGATCTTGGTTCAGCCATAACTCTGGCTGGAGTTGTCCTTGAAAGGGCACCTGCTGGCAGAGCCCTCTCAGCCCTACCCACCTCACAGGGTGTCTGTTGTGGGGGAGGAAGGGAAAGGAGATTGTGAGCCAATCTGAGACTCTGGGATTCGGAGAGGGCAAGATATAAATCCAATATCTTCATCTTCTTCTTCTTTGTCTCCTTCTTCTTCTTTTTCTTCTCTTGTTGGTAATATCAGTTGCCTCCACTCCTTCCATACATCCCCCAGTTGGTGTAAGATAAATGGGTCAGCAGAGTTATATCATCAGGGTCCCTGCAGCGGGAAGGCCACAGAAAATGTCCACCACCTCAGTCAATGGCCTGGTGGAGCATAAGAATATAAGAGAACATAAGAGAAGCCTTGTTGGATCAGGCCAATGGCCCATCCAGTCCAACACTCTGCGTCACATAAGAACATAAGAGAAGCCATGTTGGATCAGGCCAATGGCCCATCCAGTCCAACACTCTGTGTCACATAAGAGAAGCCATGTTGGATCAGGCCAATGGCCCCTTCAGACCAACACTCTGTGTCACATAAGAACATAAGAGAAGCCATGTTAGATCAGGCCAATGGCCCATCCAGTCCAACACTCTGCGTCACATAAGAGAAGCCATGTTGGATCAGGCCAATGGCCCCTTCAGACCAACACTCTGTGTCACATAAGAACATAAGAGAAGCCATGTTGGATCAGGCCAATGGCCCATCCAGTCCAACACTCTGTGTCACATAAGAACATAAGAGAAGCCGTGTTAGATCAGGCCAATGGCCCATCCAGTCCAACACTCTGCGTCACATAAGAACATAAGAGAAGCCATGTTGGATCAGGCCAATGGCCCATCCAGTCCAACACTCTGTGTCACATAAGAACATAAGAGAAGCCACAGTGACCAATATGTGTGTGTGTGTGTGTGTATACACACAGACACACATATGTATATATATACTATGGCATAAGAAGATCTGTCTTACCGGCCCTGTCTCCCTTACACGCCTTGTCTCCCTTACAGGCCCTGTCTCCCTTACAGGCTCTGCAGAACTGCAACACTCTCTGCAGGGCCCTAATATCCAATGGTCCAGGTTGAGGCTAAGTGGACTTCTTTTGGGCCAGGGATTACCAGCAGATGTTGATCAATGGAGCATAAGGCTCTTTGGGGGGTACAGGGGAAGAGGTGGTCTCGAAGATATGCTGGTCCCAGGCCGTTCAGGGCTTTGAAGGTCAGAGCCAAAACCTTCAGTTTCAGCTTCTGAGATCTGATGAGACTGGGCTGCATGGACCATACAGGTCAGGGAGTATCTCAAGGCAGGCAATGGTTAAGTACAGCGCGCCAGAATGGCAACAAAAAAGAATCACTAACTGAGCCGTCCCAAGAGATGCCCTGAACTTTTCAACGGACATTGTCAGCCGGCAAACACACCGGTTTTAACAGCCACGGTGAACTCTCAAGAGCTGTGCCCGAGGTTATCCTCGTGTGACTGGAACAGCATGCCAAAAAGCTTCGTGGCCAAGCAGGGGCTGCGTTGATGGCGTTTTAGCTCACTTTTCCTCCTCCGCAACATGTGAAATTGATTTTCTGCCAGTCAGAACACAGAATACTGAGCTGGGTGGACCAGAAGTCCAACTTGCCTTAAAGTAGTTCCTTGTGTATGTAACTGAGTGAATACCTTTGGACACAGTGAAGGCCCCAAAAGGTCACGAATTCCTTCCCAGGGCACTGTTGACAAGACTTCTGAGAGCTTTTCACCAGGTGGTTTAGGATTGTCAAGTCCAATTCAAGAACTATCTGGGGGTGGAGCCAGGAGCAAGTTCTGACAAGCACAAGTAGTTAGATCAGGATCTCAAAGCCTGTTAGTAATCCCCGGGCCAAAGGAGGCCCGACTGAAATAAACCAGAGACAGGGCCTTCTCAATCATAGCCCCCTGTTGGTGGAACCAATTAGCAGATGAAGTGAGGGCCTTGCGGAACCTTGCGCAGTTCCGCAAGGCCTGCAAGACTGCCCTCTTCCGGCTGGCATACAATTGACTGCCACCAGTATATAAGAGCCATGGAAGAAGGCTGCCGCCATCTGACTAGCACCAATTTAATAATCCGTTGTCTGTTTTAATTATTATTTATTATTGAATGTGTATTTTAATACTATTAATCTATTGTTCTTGGGATTGTATGTCGTAAGCCGCCCTGAGCCTGCTTCGGCGGGGAGGGCGGGATATAAATCAAATAAATAAATAATTGAACTCCAAAGGGAGTTCTGGCCATCACATTTAAAGGGATTGCACCCCTTTTAAATGCCTTTCCTCCTTTGGAAATAGATTTTTTTTGGGGGGGGGGGGGGCTTATAGAATTGGAACCCCCTGTTCAGTCCTTTTGAAACTTGGAGGGTATTTTAAGGAGCAGGCTTGGATGCTGTGCTGAGGATTTGGTGCCTCTGCTTCAAAAAACAGCGTCTCCCCAGAGCCCCTAATGCTCACAGATCAATTCTCCATTATCCCCTATGGGAATAATGGAATGTCCAGCAGACATTTCCCTCCCCACAACCACTTTCTGATGACTCTGAAATGGGGGGGAGGGCCTACAAACTGGGGGGTCCCCTGCCCCCACCTGGGGATAGTGTGCAAACCAAACAGAGAATGAAGGCAGAGAGTGGCAGGAGAAAACCTCAAAGTGTTCCGTGATAACCAGCCTCACAGAAACAAACAAACAAAAAAAATTAAAGAAAACTTCAAAAAATTCAGTAATATCTATTATCACCCTCATGCGCAATATTTCAAAAGTCGTACCTGACAAAGAAACATCCAAATGACGTGAAAGAGAAGGATATAAATAAGTAAATCCACAGTCCAATCCTGGAAATATTCGAAAAAAAGTCCTTTCACTTTAAAGGAATTCCCGGTCCGGTTCCTGAGGAAACCACATGTATGTGTAAGACCCACAATGTCCAATTCTTCTTCTATAATATATTCTTGGAGCACAGCAAACACAGCAACGAGGTAGTACTTTTATCTTCCCTCGTTTCGATTGAAGCTTTCACTAGCTTTCCAATCCATATCAGAGCGTGGCAAGATGCCGCCATTTTGGCGCACGATAAAGTCTCAATTTACAGACCTTGCACCCAGCATACAGCTCCTTCCACTGACTTAGTGGGTTTACTGTGTATTTACTTATTTATGTCCTTCTCTTTCACTTCATTTGGATGCTTATTTGTCAGGGTATGACTTTTGAAATGTTTTGTATGAGACTGATAAAAGATATTACTGAATTTTTCTGAAGTTTTCTTTAATTTTTTTTTTTGTCTCTGAGAGGCTGGTTATCACGGAACCCTTTGGGGGTTTCTCCTGCCACCCACCTGGGGATCGTGAAACCAAAAAAGAGCAACGCGGAAAATGGAGCAGAATTAAAGGCATAAACCTCCGCGAAAACCAGCCTCCAAAATACATGATAGAGGTTTACAAGATAATGCATGGGATGGAGAAAGTAGAGAAAGAAGTACTTTTCTCCCTTTCTCACAATACAAGAACTTGTGGGCATTCGATGAAATTGCTGAGCAGACAGGTTAAAACGGATAAAAGGAAGTACTTCTTCACCCAACGGGTGATTAACATGTGGAATTCACTGCCACAGGAGGTGGTGGCGGCCACAAGCATGGCCACCTTCAAGAGGGGGTTAGATAAAAATATGGAGCAGAGGTCCATCAGTGGCTATTAGCCACAGTGTGTATGTGTGTGTGTGTGTGTGTGTGTATATATATTTGGCCGCTGTGTGACACAGAATGTTGGACTGGATGGGCCATTGGCCTGATCTAACATGGCTTCTCTTATGTTCTTACATACAAAATATTTTTACTAAAGTTATTATCAGTGAAAAGCCCTCCTAACAGTCAATGTCAAATTGTACATAAATAGACAAAAAAGGAACAATCCCGACCCAACCAAAGTCAGTAAATAACAAATTAATGTCCAGTTTTCAAATGGAGGATATGGGTAGAAATTCCTATGGATCTTGTGTGTGACAGTGCAAAGGGCCACCAACTCGCTTCCTTTTTAAGACGACCCTATGGATTAATGACCTTCAGAACCTTCTATCATTACTGAGCCTTACTGAGGCCTTCCAAACTGAGGGCCCTCAAGGCTTCCTTTCTCCTGCCGGCTCTTTCTCTTTTAGGGTTGCGAAGTCCAATTCAAGAAATATCTCGGGACTTTGGGGCTAGAGCCAAAGGACTTTGGGGGTGGAGCCAGGGGCATTGAGGGTGGAGCCATAAGCAAAGTTGTGACAAGCACAACTGAACTCCGAAGGGCATTCTGGCCGTCACATTTAAAGGAATCGCACACCTCTTTCTTTTTTTAGGGTTGCCAAGTCCAATTCAAGAAATATCCGGGGACTCTGGGGGTAGAGCCAGGGGACTTTGGGGGTGGAGCCAGGGACCTTGGAGGTGGAGCCATAAACAAAGTTGTGACAAGCACAACTGAACTCCAAAGGGAATTCTGGCCATCACATTTAAAGGAATCGCACACCTTTTAGATGTCTTCCCTGCATTAGACATAATTAAGGGTTGGGACACCTTCTTTTAGGGCTTATAGAATTGGACCCCCTGGCCCACTCTTTTTGAAACTTGGAGAGCATTTTGAGGAGTGGCATCAGATGCTATGCTGAAAACGTGGTGCCTCTACCTCAAAAAAATAGCCCCTCCAGAGCTTCAGATACCACCAGATCAATTCTCCTTTATAACCTATGGGAATGGTCTCCATAGGGACATTTCCCTCCCCCCCCCCGCCATTTCTGATGATTCTGAAGCGGGGGAGGGCCTGCTCCCACCTGGGGATTGGAATCCCTACTCATGAGTTGCTGAGCTTCCAACTTCTTCAAAGTCCCACAGAGCAACCAAAGGTTCAAGTTTACCTTTCCTATGCAAAGGACCTCTGAAAAAGATTGTGCAGCCAAGGGTTGATCTGGGCTGCTTTCACAGCCACTGGGAGCAGCCACGTTATTCTGCCTGCTCCCCTCTGCCCCCTCTTCAGCCTTAAAGACACAGACACACCATCCCAAGAGGAAGCCTTTCCAAGCGAAGCCTGAAGCCTCCGGAGGTGGAAAGGCACATGTGGGCTGTGGGGGCGGGGCAGCCAGCTGACTGGAGGCGGGAAGGAGCCTGGGAAAGCGGAAGAACCCCCTCTGGGACCTGGGGATTGGCAAGCCTATTCTTTTTTTCCTGCTGCCTTCCACTCCTTCTAGCATTTTTGTCTTTTCCGGTGACTCCTGTCTTCTCACAAGGGGATCAACCTTTAGTCATTTTAGCTTCTAGGAAGCGTTCAGGCCCGATTTGACCTAAGAACCCACTGATTTCATAGCATCATAGAATCATAGCGTTGGAAGATACCTCCAGGGTCATATAGCCCAACCCCCTGCACAATGCAGGAAAATAACATACACCTTCCCCCCCCAGGGCTCCTTTTGTAGCAAGCGCTCATTTGCATATTAGGCCATGCCCCCTAGATGTACTGTAGATGAACTGTGCTCTTGCAGGAGTTGTCCTTGAAAGGACAGCTGCTGTGAGAGCCCCACCTACCTCACAGGGTGTCTGTTGTGGGGGAGAAGATATAGGAGATTGTAAGCCACTCTGAGACTCCATATGAAGAGTGGGGTGTAAATCCAATCTCCCTCCTCCTCTTCCTCCTCCTCCTCCTCCTCCTCTTCTTCTGTGCTCCATCTACCTTGTAGCACTTACAGCTGCTGGAATGGCCTTGGGTTAGCCATAGCTACCACAGGAATTGTCCTTGAAAGGGCAGCTGCTGTGAGAGCCCTCTCCAGCCCCACCTACCTCACAGGGTGTCTGCTATGGGGGAGAAGACATAGGAGATTGTAAGGGCGGGGTGCAACTCTGCAGTCTTCGTCTTCTATCCTAAGGATCTTTTCTGCCTCATTCTGCCTATGGATTTTCGCCTGGCTATGTTCAACCGCAGAACTGGTCTCTGTGGGTGGCGCATTCATTCCGAAGGCTTTTTAAAAAGCCCCTTCTTCACTGCTTTCTAGGCCGACATGAAGCTGCTAGATGTACTGTGCTATTTTTTGTTGTGTTCCATTCACATGTTGCTATCTGGGTCGCTTTTGTGTCCGCTAAGCCGTCGAGGTCCCCCTGTGCCGGCAGCTCAGATTCTGAAAACTAATTGGATTCCAATTATACTTTCCTAATTTACAGAGCGACATGGAGTTCATTCGAGCTCTATAGTCCCCCTTGGGAGTCCTCAAAATCTTCTAGTTGTGGACGAGACGAACATTGTAGAATATGATCAAGCTGATCAAGAAACAGAGCCAGGGGGTGAAAACTGGGGTGGGAAACTGAATTTTCTGGCTAAGAACACAAGAGAAACCATGTTGGATCAGGCCAATGGCCCATCTAGTCCAACACTCTGTGCCACACATAAGAACATAAGAGAAGCCATGTTGGATCAGGCCAGTGGCCCATCCAGTCCAACACTCTGTGTCACAGAAGAACATAAGAGAAGCCATGTTGGATCAGGCCAATGGCCCATCCATTCCAACACTCTGTGTCACATAAGAACATAAGAGAAGCCATGTTGGATCAGGCCAATGGCCCATCCAGTCCAACACTCTGTGTCACATAAGAACATAAGAGAAGCCCTGTTGGATCAGGCCAATAGCCCCTTCAGTCCAACACTCTGTGTCATATAAGAACATAAGAGAAGCCATGTGGGATCAGGGCAATGGCCCCTCCAGTCCAACACTCTGTGTCACACATAAGAACATAAGAGAAGCCCTGTTGGATCAGGCCTATGGCCCCTCCAGTCCAACACTCTGTGTCACACATAAGAACATAAGAGAAGCCCTGTTGGATCAGGCCAATGGCCCCTCCAGTCCAACACTCTGTGTCACACAGTGGCCAAAAAAAGCAGGTGCCATCAGGAGGTCCATCAGAGGGGCCAGGACACTAGAAGCCCTCCCACTGTCATCCCCTCCCCAAGCACCAAGAATACAGAACATCACTGCCCCAGAGATAAGAACATAAGAGAAGTCATGTTGGATCAGGCCAATGGCCCATCCAGTCCAACACTCTGAGTCACATAAGAGAAGCCATGTTGGATCAGGCCAATGGCCCATCCAGTCCAACGCTCTGTGTCACACATAAGAACATAAGAGAAGCCATGTTGGATCAGGCCAATGGCCCATCCAGTCCAACACGCTGTATCACACAGCGGCCAAAAAACCCAGGTACCATCAGGAGGTCCACCAGTGTTGTTTTGCTCAGTTTGCATCGGGTAGGGACAGGAACTGTGACTCAGTAGTGCCAGGTTTGGTCTATGGATCTCAGTTGTTGTAAAATGCCTATATGTGCTTGAGATTTTGAACCCATGGTGCTGCCTTGGAATGAATCAGATCCTTGGTCCGTCAAGATCCAGGGGTGGAATTCTAGCATATTTGGCCACCCACCCATGATGTAGCCAGTCCTCCAAGAGCTTACAAGGCTCTTTTCTTGTAAGCTCTTGGAGGATTGGTTACATCAGGGGTGTGTGGCCTAATATGCAAAGGAGCTCTTGCTAGAATTCCAAGCTCTTGGAGGATTGGCTACATCAGGGGTGTGTGGCCTAATATGCAAAGGAGCTCTTGCTAGAATTCCAAGCTCTTGGAGGATTGGCTACATCAGGGGGTGTGTGGCCTAATATGCAAAGGAGCTCTTGCTAGAATTCCAAGCTCTTGGAAGACTGGCTACATCAGGGGTGTGTGGCCTAATATGCAAAGGAGCTCTTGCTAGAATTCCAAGCTCTTGGAAGACTGGCTACATCAGGGGTGTGTGCCCTAATATGCAAAGGAGCTCTTGCTAGAATTCCAAGCTCTTGGAGGATTGGCTACATCAGGGTGTGTGGCCTAATATACAAAGGAGCTCTTGCTAGAATTCCAAGCTCTTGGAGGATTGCCTACATCAGGGGTGTGTGGCCTAATATGCAAAGGAGCTCTTGCTAGAATTCCAAGCTCTTGGAGGATTGGCTACATCAGGGGGTGTGTGGTCTAATATGCAAAGGAGCTCTTGCTAGAATTCCAAGCTCTTGGAAGACTGGCTACATCAGGGGTGTGTGGCCTAATATGCAAAGGAGCTCTTGTTAGAATTCCAAGCTCTTGGAGGATTGGCTGCATCAGGGGTGTGTGGCCTAATATGCAAAGGAGCTCTTGCTAGAATTCCAAGCTCTTGGAGGATTGGCTGCATCAGGGGTGTGTGGCCTAATATGCAAAGGAGCTCTTGTTAGAATTCCAAGCTCTTGGAGGATTGGCTGCATCAGGGGTGTGTGGCCTAATATGCAAAGGAGCTCTTGCTAGAATTCCAAGCTCTTGGAGGATTGGCTGCATCAGGGGTGTGTGGCCTAATATGCAAAGGAGCACTTGCTAGAATTCCAAGCTCTTGGAGGATTGGCTGCATCAGGGGTGTGTGGCCTAATATGCAAAGGAGCTCTTGCTAGAATTCCAAGCTCTTGGAGGATTGTCTGCATCAGGGGTGTGTGGCCTAATATGCAAAGGAGCTCTTTTTAGAATTCCAAGCTCTTGGAGGATTGGCTGCATCAGGGGTGTGTGGCCTAATATGCAAAGGAGCTCTTGCTAGAATTCCAAGCTCTTGGAGGATTGGCTGCATCAGGGGTGTGTGGCCTAATATGCAAAGGAGCTCTTGTTAGAATTCCAAGCTCTTGGAGGATTGGCTGCATCAGGGGTGTGTGGCCTAATATGCAAAGGAGCTCTTGCTAGAATTCCAAGCTCTTGGAGGATTGGCTACATCAGGGGTGTGTGGCCTTATATGCAAAGGAGCTCTTGCTAGAATTCCAAGCTCTTGGAGGATTGGCTGCATCAGGGGTGTGTGGCCTAATATGCAAAGGAGCTCTTGTTAGAATTCCAAGCTCTTGGAGGATTGGCTGCATCAGGGGTGTGTGCCCTAATATGCAAAGGAGCTCTTGCTAGAATTCCAAGCTCTTGGAGGATTGGCTGCATCAGGGGTGTGTGGCCTAATATGCAAAGGAGCTCTTGCTAGAATTCCAAGCTCTTGGAGGATTGGCTACATCAGGGGGTGTGTGGTCTAATATGCAAAGGAGCTCTTGCTAGAATTCCAAGCTCTTGGAAGACTGGCTACATCAGTGGTGTGTGGCCTAATATGCAAAGGAGCTCTTGCTAGAATTCCAAGCTCTTGTAGGATTGGCTGCATCAGGGGTGTGTGGCCTAATATGCAAAGGAGCTCCTGCTAGACTTCCACCCATGTCAAGATCTATTGCTTCAGGCCAACATGGCTACCCACCTGAGTTTTGTGCAGACATTAACCCCAAATTCCCACTGATTTTTTTTTTAATTCTAATACCCTTGGCATACCAGATTCCATCCCAGGATTTAGATCCAACTCCCTGAATTCATGCCACAGGTGAACAGAACAGGATACACAGCTTTATGGAAGAAGAAGAAGAAGAAGAAGAAGAAGAAGAAGAAGAAGAAGAAGAAGAAGAAGAAGAAGAAGAAGAAGAAGAAGAAGAAGAAGAAGAAGAAGAAGAAGAAGAAGAGGAGGAGGAGGAGGAGGAGGAGGAGGAAGAGCAGGAGCAGGAAGAGTAGTAGTAGTAATGCACATTGGGGCCAAGAATCCCAGACTGACCAAGAGAGAGATCTTGGGGTCGTGGTAGAGAACTCACTGAAAATGTCAAGACAGTGTGCGATTGCAATAAAAAAGGCCAGCGCCATGCTGGGAATTATTAGGAAGGGAATTGAAAACAAATCAGCCAGTATCATAATGCCCCTGTATAAATCGATGGTGCGGTCTCATTTGGAGTACTGGGTGCAGTTCTGGTCGCTGCACCTCAAAAAGGATATTATAGCATTGGAGAAAGTCCAGAGAAGGGCAACTAGAATGATTAAAGGGCTGGAACACTTTTCCTATGAAGAAAGGTTGAAACACTTGGGACTCTTTAGCTTGGAGAAACGTCGACTGTGGGGTGACATGATAGTTTACAAGATAATGCATGGGATGGAGAAGGTAGAGAAAGAAGTACTTTTCTCCCTTTCTCACAATACAAGAACTCGTGGGCATTCGATGAAATTGCTGAGCAGACAGGTTAAAACGGATAAAAGGAAGTACTTCTTCACCCAAAGGGTGATTAACATGTGGAATTCACTGCCACAGTAGGTGGTGGTGGTCACTTCCTGGTGACGTCATTGCATTGTACATGTGCGACGCTAGAGAACGCAGGGGACTTGGCAAACCAATGTGGCTGACTCCAGATTATACCAGCAGGTGCAATTGGAGGAGTGGGGAATAAGAGTCCACACACTTAACCACTGCACCAAACTGGAGAAGAAGAAGAAATTGGATTCTATGTGCTTGCTCTGGCTTTTTGCAAATAGGTAATACAACAAAAATACAGAAGAGAGGGCTATTCTATATCTGTGAGGTTGGTGGGGCTGAGAGGGCTCTCCCAGCAGCTGCCCTTTCAAGGACAACCTCTGCCAAGTGGAGGAGTGGGGAATCAAACCCGGTTCTCCCAGATGAACATATGAAGCTGCCTTATACTGTATCAGACCCTGGGTCCATCAAAGTCAGTATTGTCTACTCAGACTGGCAGTGGCTCTCCAGGGTCTCAAGCTGAGATTTTTCACACCAATTTGCCTGGACCCTTTTTTGGAGATGCCGGGGATTGAACCTGGGACCTTCTGCTTACCAAGCAGATGCTCTACCACTGAGCTACCGTCCCTCCCATTAGATAAGAGTCCGCACACTTAACCACTACACCAAACTGGCTCTCACAGCAGCTGCCCTTTCAAGGACAACCTCTGCCAGAGCTACGGCTGACCCAAGGCCATTCCAGCAGGTGCAAGTGGAGGAGTGGGGAATCAAACCCGGTTCTCCCAGATAAGAGTCCGCCCACTTCACCACTACACCAAACTGGCTCTCATGATAACCCAGACGTTTCAGTATGAAGACGTTACCAAGCTAGACAGGCCAACTAGGGAGGGGAGGGGATCATCTTTGGAGGCCTGCTGGCTAGACAGTGTGCCAGACTTACAGTGTGGTGTGCTGCGTTCCTTCAAGCAGCCTTTTAGAGAATGAAAGCGCCATGCACTCAAGACAAGGCAAAACAAATGGATTTAAAAAAAAATAATAATAAGCATTTCCCAAAAGATAAAGCAGAGGCTCTGCAGTGCCTCTTCATTTCGTGCCACTTTGCTTTACCCAAAGGGATGTCTGGAGAAAGGAAACAGAATGACTTTCTGGATGTGCGCTGCAATTGAAAAATAAAAAGCAAGGCGGGGAGTGCAGGAGTACACTGAGCATCAAAAAGCAAGCCTCACCTTTGATGTGGCATTTCGGCCGAGCCGGCATGAGCTGGTCCCCTTAATGGATCGTACGGCGGCAGAGCCTGAGAAGAGCAGACGTTGGGGAAAGGAGGGAACTCAGAAAGGGTTGCCAACTCTGGGTTGGTAAATTCCTGGAGATCTCGGGGATGGAATCTGGAGAGGGTGGAGTTTGGGGAGAGAAGGGACTTCTGCAGGGCGTAATGTAGGGTTGCCCATCCCCAGGTGGATAAAGAGAGACAGGTCACTTGTAGGATAAAGACAGCACAACCCAAGTTAGAGTGACCAGATAACTAAGAATGTATTAAGAACATGAGAAGCCATGTTGGATCAGGCCAATGGCCCATCCAGTCCAACACTCTGTCACACAGTGGCCAATACACACACACTGTGGCTAATAGCCACTGATGGACCTCTGCTCCATATTTTTATCCAATCCCCTCTTGAAGCTGGCTATGCTTGTAGCCGCCACCACCTCTGGTGGCAGTGAATTCCACATGTTAATCACCTTCTGGGTGAAGAAGTACTTCCTTTTATCCGTTCGAACCCGACTGCTCAGCAATTTCATCCAATGCCCACGAGTTTTTGTATTGCGAGAAAGGGAGAAAAGGACATCTTTCTCTACTTTCTCCATCCCATGCATCCCATCCCATGCATATTGAAACAAAATCGCACAGGTATGTTCCATAGAAGACTAAATAGCGATAGCGGTTCCCCTTGTGCCTTTTGGAGTTTAGTGCCATTTTGAAACCTCACTGGAGGCTTTCCGTCTCATTTATCCACTGGGAATTCTACGTGCCATCTTTGGACGCACTGAAAAAAGAATCTTGTGGGGGTTTTTTTGCAACTTGTTGATGTATCAGAAACGCTTCGATGTTTTTCTCTGAGCTTTCGCCTTTGGTTGAGCTATGGGGTTGGAACCCGCTGTGCTAGAAGAGGATTCGAAGCTGGAATACTCAAGTTGACCTCCTGTTCATTGAGACTCCCTTCGACGGAACCGTGAAACTTTGGGGGAATCGTTAGAGCTGCTTAGCCTTCTACTGAACGTATTTGTATGATTTGTATAAATGGGCAGTCTTCTCAGTGGAGGACAGTAAGCAGTGGGGTGCCACAGGGCTCGGTACTGGGTCCCATGCTCTTTAACTTGTTCATAAATGATTTAGAGTTGGGAGTGAGCAGTGAAGTGGCCAAGTTTGTGGATGACACTAAATTGTTCAGGGTGGTGAGAACCAGAGAGGATTGTGAGGAACTCCAAAGGGATCTGTTGAGGCTGGGTGAGTGGGTGTCAATGTGGCAGATGCGGTTCAATGTGGCCAAGTGCAAAGTAATGCACGTTGGGGCCAAGAATCCCAGCTACAAATACAAGTTGATGGGGTGTGAACTGGCAGAGACTGACCAAGAGAGAGATCTTGGGGTCGTGGTAGATAATTCACTGAAAATGTCAAGGCAGTGTGCGTTTGCAATAAAAAAGGCCAACGCCATGCTGGGAATTATTAGGAAGGGAATTGAAAACAAATCAGCCAGTATCATAATGCCCCTGTATAAATCGATGGTGCGGTCTCATTTGGAGTACTGTGTGCAGTTCTGGTCGCCGCACCTCAAAAAGGATATTATAGCATTGGAGAAAGTTCAGAAAAGGGCAACTAGAATGATTAAAGGGCTAGAACACTTTCCCTATGAAGAAAGGTTGAAACGCTTAGGGCTCTTTAGCTTGGAGAAACGTCGACTGAGGGGTGACATGATAGAGGTTTACAAAATAATGCATGGGATGGAGAAAGTAGAGAAAGAAGTACTTTTCTCCCTTTCTCACAATACGAGAACTCGTGGGCATTCGATGAAATTGCTGAGCAGACAGGTTAAAATGGATAAAAGGAAGTACTTCTTCACCCAAAGGCTGATTAACATGTGGAATTCACTGCCACAGGAGGTGGTGGCGGCCACAAGCATGGCCACCTTCAAGAGGGGGTTAGATAAAAATATGGAGCAGAGGTCCATCAGTGGCTATTAGCCACAGTGTGTATGTGTGTGTGTGTGTGTGTGTGTGTGTGTGTGTGTATATATATATATATATATATATATATATATATATATATATATTTGGCCGCTGTGTGACACAGAATGTTGGACTGGATGGGCCATTGGCCTGATCTAACATGGCTTCTCTTATGTTCTTATGATTTCGTTTCAATACTTTCTTAGTGATTCGGTCCCTATCACTTCAGTTGTGCTGTCCTAATCCCCAGGTTTGGAGGCCCTCTCCCTCTTCACGGTCATCAGAAAGTTGGGGGAAAGGGATGTCTGCTGGGCACGCCATTATTTCCTATAGTGATATACCGAGTCCGGTACAAGGTGCTGGTTATTACCTTTAAAGCCCTATATGGCCTGGGACCTGCCTACCTGAAGGACCGTCTCTCCCCACATGTTCCCCAGAGAGCACTGAGGTCAGGAACACAAAATCTCCTCACTATCCCCGGGCCAAAAGAAGCCCGTCTGAAAGCCACCAGAGAAAGGGCTTTCTCCGTTATGGCCCCTACATGGTGGAATCAGCTGCCGGAAGAGGTGAGGGCCCTGCGGGACTTGGCGCAGTTCCGCAGGGCCTGTAAGACGACCCTCTTCCGGCTAGCCTATACCTAGCTAGGATGACAACTGATGTAACTGGCCAGCCATCTGTTTACAGGAAATTGAAATATTCTGTTTTAAAGTTTTAACTGTTTAAATATTTAATTGTTTTATACTTGAAATTGTTTAAATTTTATGTTTGATTAATTGTTGGAAGCCGCCCTGAGCCATTCGTGGGAAGGGCGGGATATAAATCTCAAATAAATAAATAAATAGAGACCGATTCCAATACGGTATAATAGTGAATTGATCTGTGGGTATCTGGGGTTCTGGGGGGGGCTGTTTTTTTGTGGTAGAGGCACCACATTTGCAGCGTAGCATCCAGTGCCTCCCTTCAAAACACTCTCCAAGTTTCAAAAGGATTGGACCGGGGGGTCCAATTCTATGAGCCTCAACAGAAGGGCCCCCTATCTTTCATTATTTCCAATGGAGGGAAGGCATTTAAAGGGTGTGCAGTCACTTGAAATGTGATGGCCAGCACTCCCTTTGGAGTTCAATTATGCTTGTCACACCCTTGCTCCTGGCTCCACCCCTAGTGTCTCCTGGCTCCGTCCCCAAAATCTCCTGGCTCCACCCCTAAAGGCCCCAGATACTTCTTGAATTTGGCCTGGCAATCCTATCTGGAGATGAACTGTAATTCCAGTGGATCCCCAGGTTCGACTTGGAGACTGGTAGCCCTGATCCATCCTCGTTGGCTACCCAGGTTCCTTATCAATGGACCTCCCGGATCTGACCCCAGGTAGAGCTGTCCTACTCAGATTTCTGCCCAGCCACTTCCTGCTTAGAAGAGACCTCAGACTGAAAATAATCATGGCGCTTCCCCTGGAGTAATAGTGACAGAACCGGGGCTTTTTTTGAGCTGGAATGCACAGGAACACAGTTCCAGCAGGCTTGGCATCAGTGAGCGTGGCCTACTATGCAAATGAGTTCCTGCTGGGCTTTCCCCCATAAAAGCTCTGTGCTCAACCATGGTGATGTCAGTGGGTGTGGCCTAATATGCAAATGAGTTCCTGCTGGGCTTTCCCCCATAAAAGCCCTGCGCGCAACCATGGTGATGTCGGTGGGTGTGGCCTAATATGCTAATGAGTTCCTGCTGGGTTTCCCCCTATAAAAAGTTCCGCGTGCAGCCATGGCACTGTCAGTGGGTGTGGCCTAATATGCAAATAAGTTCCTGCTGGGCTTTTTTTTAAAAATAAAAAGCTCTGTGTAAACATATGAAGCTGCCTTCTACTGAATCAGACCCTCCTGGGTCCATCAAAGTCAGTATTGTCTATTCAGACTGGCAGCGGCTCTCCAGGGTCTCAAGCTGAGGTTTTTCACACCTACTTGCCTGGGCCCTTTTTTATTTGGAGATGCCGGGGATTGAACCTGGGACCTTCTGCTTTCCCAGCAGATGCTCTACCACTGAGCCACCGTCCCTTCCCTAAAATGGAGCTCTTATGAACATATGAAGCTGCCTTCTACTGAATCAGACCCTGGGTCCATCAAAGTCAGTACTGTCTATTCAGACTGGCAGCGGCTCTCCAGGTTTTTAAAGCCTCTTTGCCTGAACCCTTTTTAGTTGGAGATACCGGGGATTGAACTTGGGACCTTCTGCTTACCAAGCAGATGCTCTACCCACTAAGCCACCATCCCTCCACTCACTTCTATAAAAAGCTCTGTGTGCAACCATGGTGATGTCAGTGGGTGTGGCCTAATATGCAAATGGATTCCTGCTGGGCTTTTTCTACAAAAAAAGCCCTGGACAAAACAGTGGATTGAGGAGTAGATTCAAGCAAAAAACCAACAAAGTGGGGGGGGGGGTGGAGAAGGAGGAAAGAGTGAGAGGAGGGATGATGGGTGAAAGATCAGATTTTAGGAGGAGGGGAAAGCCACCCCATTGATCCGGCAAACCAAAAAACACAAGGCCCTCCTCACATCTCTCTGTCTCCCGCTGAGTTCCATTTTCAGGCCAGCTCTTCCTAGCTGCCTCTTCCCACATCTCCAGGAGTGGTAATAACTATGCAAAGCACTTGTTTTCTGCACAGGTCAACCGCAGTGCAGGAGTGTATTTCATGCTTTTGGGGGAGAATTTGTTGCGTGGCGAGGAGGGATCGCAATCCGGTAGTTCCCTGCGACGCCTCGGTTCCCCGTGGTTCGCATGCGGAGGAGCAAATAAATGGAGGACGACAGAGGCACGGATGCCTCAGGGAAATGCAGGGTGGGGTTTTAAGGGTCTCTGTTGGCACCTTTTCAGGCTTCCTGCAGCCCTTCTCAGCCTCTGAATAACTTATCCTCTGCTTAGGTAGAATAATAATAAGAATAATATACACAGCTTTATGGAAGAAGAAGAAGAAGAAGAAGAAGAAGAAGAAGAAGAAGAAGAAGAAGAAGAAGAAGAAGAAGAAGAAGAAGAAGAGGAGGAGGAGGAGATTGGATTTATGCCCTGTCCTTTGCTAACCAAAGAGCAGCTTACAAATCTCCTTTCCCTTCCCCTCCCCACAACAGACACCCCTGTGAGGTAAGTGTGGCTGAGAGAGCTCTCACAGGAATGCTGCTCTTGAGAGGAATTGGTTGGCCAGTGTGTGAGACAGGATGCTGGACTAGCTGGACCGCTGGTCTGATCCAGCAGAGCTCTTCTTATGTTCTTATGAAGGCCTCGGCCTTCGCCTCTCTGCCCTGTTGTTGTCCCTCCAGAGGAACTGGTTGGCCACTGTGTGAGACAGGAGGCTGGACTGGATGAACTCTCACTGGTCTGACTCATCAGGGCTGTTCTGATGTTCTTCTCAGGGGAAGATCTCAGCCTCTATGTCCTGCTGTTGGCCCTCCAGAGGAACTGGTTGGCCACTGTGTGAGACAGGAGGCTGGACTAGCTGGACTACTGGAATGATCCGGCAGGGCTCTTCTGAGGTTCTTCTCAGCCTCTCTGCCCTGTTGTTGTCCCTCCAGAGGAACTGGTTGGCCACTGTGTGAGACAGGAGGCTGGACTGGATGGGCTGTTAGCCTGATCCAGCAGGGCACTTCTGATGTTCTTCTCAGAGGAAGGCCTCTCTGCCCTATTGTTGGCCCTCCAGAGGAACTGGCTGGCCATTGTGCAAGACAGGGTGCTGGACTAGATGGACTCTCACTGGTCTGACTCATCAGGGCTGTTCTGATGTTCTTCTCAGGGGAAGATCTCAGCCTCTATGTCCTGTTGTTGGCTGTCCAGAGGAACTGGTTGGCCACTGTGTGAGACAGGATGCTGAACTAGCTGGACTACTGGAATGATCCGGCAGGGCTCTTCTGAGGTTCTTCTCAGCCTCTCTGCCCTGTTGTTGTCCCTCCAGAGGAACTGGTTGGCCACTGAATTTGGCAGGATGCTCGACTAGATGGACTATTAGTCTGATCCAGCAGAGCTCTTCTTCTGTTCTTCTCAGGGGAAGACCTCAGCCTCTCTGCCATGTTGCTGGCCCTCCAGAGGAACAGGTTGGCCACTGTGTGAGACAGGAGGCTGGACTAGATGGACCCTCACTGGTCTGATTCAGCAGGGCTCTTCCTGTATTCTTCTCAGGGGAAGGCCTCGGCTTTTCTGCCCTGTTGTTGGCCCTCCAGGGGAATTGGGTGGCCACTGTGTGAGACAGGATGCCGACCTGAATGGACTGCAGGTCTGATCCAGCAGGGCTCTTCCTATTAGCCGTTGCTTGAGTCTCCAAGAGGCGCTGCCTGTTCATACAGGAGCACCCCAATATATAGAGAGAGTGGGGTTCCTAGTCCTGGAAACAAAATGGATCCTGACCAGAAACAGAACCAAGGAAATGTTCCATTCAAAATGGAGTAGAACCAGCAGCGAGCTTGTTCTGGTCATCACCTAAGGCACCCTCTTGACATGGCCCCGTCCCCCACCCAAATGGAATGCATAAGGACAATGGGGTCTGCCAGGAAGTATGACTCATAACTCAATCCTCAGCTACTGACTAAGTGGCCATCTGCTTGCGTCCTTACTGCAACTATGCTTGTCTTTTGTCTACGCTTATGGTAATGTCTAACACCATATCAACCCTTCATCTTCTACATTTATTCTTCCTAAGGGCGTCATCCTAAATTAATTAAGCAATTGACACCCTTCCTGACTCATTGTAACCCATTTGGGCAAACATTACTAAATCAGCCCCACTATTGTTTTACCTGAAAATTCATTCAGGTGACCAGAGTCAGCTCTGCTCATTGGCTTGAGGTGGGCACCCAATCAGGCACCCAGGAAAGACACATCACAGCACCACCACAAGCCAGTCCCTTTTCTGGGAGAGCCTCATCTCTTCCGAAGATTATAAACATGAGCGCAAGCCACACCTCTTTGTTCCGTCTCACCACATGTAGATAGATTTGTTCCCTCGTTACTCAATAATGAGCCCCAGACATGGCACGAGAGAGCCAGTTTGGTGTTGTGTGTCGTGCCTGCCCCTGCTGACTCAGAGCAGGTGCCTGCTGCTGACCCCGCCCCTGCTGTGCAGATGCCTTCAGCAACAGAGGACGTAAGTCCTGAAGGAGCCAGCCAGCAGCAGGGGCCACCTGAAACCAATCTGGCCACACCAGGTACTAGCTCATCTCCCCCAGACTCACCAACACCTGGGCCCCGCCTGCGCGAGAGGAGACGCCTGGAATTCAGGAACAGGCGTAGAGAGGCGCGCATGCGGGCTAGAAGAGATCTGAGCCCGGAGTTCTAACGAGCCAATTAGCCAGCAGTATATCTGGGATCCTGGCCTCAGGCCAAACTGTGCTGGCAACAAGCGAACACCCTTGGATGTGTCTGCGTCTCGCACCCCTTGCTTCGGAAAGAACCTGTGCATTCCTGACCCGGCCTGACCCATAGACTGGTATTCTGGACTCTGGCTTTGCTTATCGGACTGGCTTAGGTATCGTTTGATCTCGGCTTTGCTTCCCGGCTTCTGACTCTCGGCTCTGTTTCCCGGCTTCTGACTTTCGGCTCGGCTCCCCGGCTCCTGACTCTCGGCTTCCCTGACCAAGCTTCCGTCTCACCCTCCAGCCTGCCTGTTTACGTTATCAATCAACTGGACTGTTTTTACGACCACTCCCTGTGCTTCGCCTGGGCTGTCTGCGAGAGGTCCTGGCTCGTTGCCAGGACGATAGCAGCCGCAGCTTCGTGTCAGAGACTCGGCCGTGACAGCTTGCCAGCACCCAAAACTCACCAGGCACGCTCATGACGGACCAAGCGGCAGGAGGCATGGACCCCTTGCCGGGGCTCCTAGACCAGGTGCAGCAATTAACCCAAGCGGTGATTACTCTGCAGCAGCAGACTGCGTCCAATGCCGTGGCCTTGGCTGCCGCCGCTGCTCCCCGCTCTCGCTGCCCGGTGAGCATTCCTGAGAAATTCGCAGGAAACTTGGAAGAGTTCCCTGCCTTCCTCGCCCAGTGTGAACTATACATGGAGATAAGGCAGGGCGACTTCCCTACAGACAAAACAAAAGTCTGTTTTATCCTGAGCCTGCTTAAAGGGCCAGCGGCCAAGTGGGCCACTCCTCTGCTGCTAGAGCCCTCGCCGCTGCTAGCAGACTACACACGGTTCAAGGCACACTTCCAGGCCGCCTATGCCAACCCTGTGCGTGCTGAGACAGCTAATCGCAAGATACGGGCTCTGCACCAAGGCCAGAACTCTGTGTCTCAGTATACCACAGAGTTCCAGCTGCTGGCTCAAGACCTGGCCTGGAATGAAGCTGCCTTGGTGGACCAGTACACTGAAGGCCTCTCCGATGCCGTCCTGGACGAACTGGCACGCACCGACCGCCCAGCCGCCCTCCAGGACCTGATCCTGCTGTGTCTACGCATTGATGGGCGACTGCAAGGTCGGCGCCAGAGGCAGAAGAGGGGCACTACTCCAACAAGGCCCCCCCCGGCGGCTCCCGTTCCAGGTACCCCAGCTTTACCGCCGGCTGTAGAACCCATGCAGCTGGGCGGCGCCCGCCCTCGCCTGACCCCTGAGGAGAAGAACCGACGGCGCACCCACAACCTGTGCCTGTATTGTGGAGGGGACGGGCATTTTGCAAGCTCCTGCCCGGCCAAATCAAAGCGCACCCCGAGCTCCGCTGCCTCGGTAAAAGGCCAGCCCCAGGTCTAGCCGGATCTCCTGGCCTGGGGCACTCCTTGAGGTCCTCTAGCTCCGTCCATCCACACACCCACCCCGTTCCTGGTCCCGATCCGCCTGCAGCTTCCCGACGACCGGTGGATCTTCGTCCATGCCATGTTGGACTCAGGGGCTGCCTGCTGCTACATGGACAGCCACTTTGCCAAGGAGCATGGCGTCCCCGTTCGGGAAAAGGGAACTCCTACACTGGTCGAGGCAGTGGATGGTCGTCTGCTGCGCTCGGGGCCGGTCCGCCACGAAACTCTACCACTCGTTTTGTGGGTCCAACAGCGCCAAGGGAAGCAGACCTTCGATTTGGCCCGCATGCCACGCTTCCCTGTTATCTTGGGCCTGTCCTGGCTGCAAGCCCACAACCCCCATGTGGACTGGGTGCAACGTGAACTGAGCTTTTCGAGTACCCTCGCACCCTGTTCCCCGCTACCACCCGACTCGACTCAGGTGCCGCCTGTCAACCAACCCGGTTCCCCACGCACCACCAGCCTCCTGGGGGCCGCCACCACACTCCCAACTCCCTACCAGGAGTTCGCGGACGTCTTCAATGAGAAGGAAGCAGACCAGCTTCCCCCACATCGGCCCTACGATTGCGCCATCGACCTGGTGCCCGGCGCTCCGCTACCCGCGGGCCGCCTGTACCCCATGGCAGACCCGGAACTGGCTGCCCTCCGGGAGTACTTGGACAAGAACTTGGCCCGAGGGTTCATTAGACCCTCCACCTCGCCCCTGTCTTCACCTGTCCTGTTCGTTAAGAAGAAGACCGGGGACCTGCGACTCTGCAACGACTACCGGGCCCTCAATAAGATTACCATTCGGAACCGCTACCCCGCTCCCACTGATCCCTGAGCTCCTCGACCGCGTCAAAGGGGCCACGATCTACACCAAGCTCGACCTTCGCGGGGCCTACAACTTGGTTCGTATCAAAGCCGGGGATGAGTGGAAGACCGCTTTTGG
Organism: Heteronotia binoei; assembly: GCF_032191835.1. Classification (NCBI taxonomy): domain Eukaryota; kingdom Metazoa; phylum Chordata; class Lepidosauria; order Squamata; family Gekkonidae; genus Heteronotia; species Heteronotia binoei. The sequence goes on along the minus strand of NC_083229.1, from coordinate 74,424,445 downwards.
CACCAGGTATGGCCAATACGAACATCTGGTCATGCCCTTTGGGCTCACCAATGCCCCACGCCGTCTTCCAACATTTTATGAATGACGTTTTCCGTGACCTGCTAGACCGGTTCCTGATCATTTATTTAGATGACATTTTGGTCTACTCTGCATCCGAACAGGAGCACATCCACCACGTCCGCCAGGTGCTACAGCGACTCCGAGCCAATCGCCTGTATGCCAAGCTGGAGAAATGTGCTTTCCACCTCCAGTCCGTTGAGTTCCTGGGGCACATCATTTCCCCCCAGGGAACCCAGATGGATCCGCGGAAGGTCGACGCCATCCTTCAATGGCAGGCCCCTCGAAGTCGGAAGGACATCCAGCGCCTCCTGGGCTTCGCCAATTATTACAGGCAATTCATCGCGGGCTACGCCGACCTCACCAAGCCCTTGACCAGACTCCTCCGACCGAAGGAGCCCTTTCAGTGGACCCCCGAAGCCGACCGGGCCTTCCGCCAGCTCAAGCAGAGTTTTTCCTCCAGTCCCCTTCTGCGGTACCCTGACCCGAGCTTGCCCTTCATGGTGGAAGCGGACGCCTCCAATGTGGCCCTCGGAGCCGTGCTCTCCCAGCGGGACGAGCCTAGCCAGCCATGGCAGCCCTGCGCCTACTACTCCCGGCAGCTCTCGGCTGCCGAACGCAATTACACCATTTGGGAGAGAGAGCTCCTGGCTATCAAGGTGGCCTTTGAGGTCTGGCGCCACCACCTTGAGGGGGCCAGGCATCCGGTCCAAGTCTTCACCGACCATCGTAACCTGGAACATTTGCAGACCACCCGCCGGCTGAACCAGCGGCAGATCCGGTGGTCCCTGTTCTTCTCACGATTTGACTTTACCATCACCTACGTCCCGCACTCCCAGAACCAGAGAGCCGACGCTCTGTCCCGCCGGCCGGACTAT